>NC_091231.1:2255637-2488137 GCF_040958095.1 Procambarus clarkii
CAGCCGCCCACCCGAGTCGGCTGCTCGCCCACCAGTTTGGAGGCTGAGCAAACGAAAACAAAAACAGCCAACTGGAGTGAGGGAGGGTGTCAGGGAGCCTCCAGGGCTCACGCAGTCTCATTTCCAGTTTTCAGCATTTCATTACATTCAATGCTGGTTTTCTGTGAGGAGCCTTACTAGACTAAGCACCCAGGACCCGTACACATTGCTCTCACAGTTGCTGGATTTCAATAGCTTTTGTGAAGCCATCTGCCATATGCAAATTGGATATGTTGCATGCAATTGCAGTTTATTGAAGCATGTTTAGGATAAATGAACCTAAATGAATATGTATGTAGTTACACAATCAAATTGAATATGTAATACATACCTTAACTGCCTTTTTGGTACCATCTGCTGTGCTGGTGCCCAGACTGACAATGCCAAGTTCCACAGTTGTGCCATCAAAGCCAAAGTCATACACTTTATCTTGTAACATGACTGAACAAATGCACCTCATGTACTGGAACATTTTGTTGATGAAACTCTTTTCCACCTGTAATGCATAAAAGTATCTTTCATGAGGCAAGATTGGGAAATTCTTTCCTCTGACAAAAGGAAACTACAACAATGTACATTTTGAACATAGCAAATCAAGTGATACATCCTTCAGTAGTCAAACTCAAAGGTGCAAGTGGTTCTGGTTATGCAGTGGTAGTAGAAGTGTTTAAAGATCAGTGAAGAGAAGGGAGCAGGATTCAAGCATTTTATACCCGACATGCTAATTACATTTGTAGACATTCACATTACTGTCATACTTTTCTTATGTGAATGGAAATCGCTTAAACAACTTCCTTCAATGCATAATGCAAGACTGTTCTCAGTTATAGAAGCTATGAAGAAAGGCTAAGGGAACTCAATTTAACACTAGGCAAAAAGGACTAATGGAGATAATCACAACATACCATACAACATAAAGAGGAGATAGATGAGGGGGGACAAACAGCCTATTATCAGAAGGAATAGTCTATTCCCCACACTTATATGTAAGAACACATACAACGACATTCATATGTACGCACACACAAGAGTACACCCATACCATTCACCCACGAACACACATGCCATTCACACACGTACACGTATGTCATTCTCACACACATGCCATTCATATGCAAACATACATGCCATTCACAAGAGTACACATGTCATTCATAAATGCATATAAACACTCAATCCAAAAAGTGTATTAGAAATTCAGCTCCAGCCACACTATCTTACCTTAACCCATGATTCCACATTACTGACAGATGTCTGACAAGCCCAGTGGTAAACCAGCTTCAGCACAGATGTAGGTGGTACTTTGTCAATAGGAGTTGATCCAAAAATTGAACCACTGTACACCGAGACATACTTCTTCCCACAGCATTCACTAATCCACACATATCCTCCACTAGTCGAGAGCACTTTTGGGTCCGAGAACATTCCGAGCTGCAATGTAAATTGACTTAAATGAAGAGAGAGAATATACTAGTAACATGTGCATCATGCATATCTATCCAGTACTTCAAAATGTACAACAATGATGATGGCCTACCCTTGTAATGAAACAAATCTGAATATATGGGAATAGTACAGTAGTTCACTTACTTTGAGTTTAACTGGTGTCATTGTTGGCTGAATCTTGTGTGCTGTGCAGTACTGAGAGGTGCGTATCATCCCTTCACCAAGCAACCACTCGACAAATTCTTGTGCAGATTTGACTAGCACCGATTTAACTTTAGCATCTGCAAATATAATTAAAATTAATTATACTTTGACTGCATTAAAGCGCCCCTAGAAATGTATTCTCAAGCCAACTTATCTATGGATACGAACCGAGTGGCATAATTAATGCAGAGGCCGCAATAAATATATAGCATGAGTACAATGAGCCCAGTCTGGTGTTATAATTATTGGAATTATGGACAAAGTAGCAACAGTGATCACAGTAATGGTGATTTAAGTGAAACCGTGCAGTAGCCTAGTTAAATACAGGGAAAGGTAAACAGAGATGAATCATTAACACCAGGTGCACTGTGTGGGTGGGCGAGGTAATACGGAGATCTGCCGGTGAAACACACGTAAGCAAGTTACAGTACCAAGTAAATGACAGCAGCAGTGGGCAGTGTTCTAGTGATTTATAACGCCAAATAAGTGACAGTGGTAAAGGACATTGTTAGTGATTGACCATTCATATTTATTAGTGACTATGGGAGCTAATATAAACACACATTATTGATTATGAAAAGATTATTAGTTTGTGAAATTTAACCAACTTTACTGTTACTGTGTGTTTACGGACACACACACACACCTAAATTACTAGTCATATAAGATGGAAAATGTCTGAACAACCAAATGACAAGACTAAGGAAAACAGGAGGGGCATATACGGAAAGCGACAAGGAAATCTGCAAGGTATTGAATGCTAGTTTCCATGGAATGTTCACAACTGAGCCTGAGCAGATCCCATTGTTAGACGAGAAGATGACCCAAGATGAGAGACTATCAGATATAGAAGTGACAGCTGAGATGGTAATGAAACGGCTAACACTGGATGAAACTAAAGCAGTTGGGCCAGACAAAGTATCACTGTGGATACTAAGAGGAATGAACAGCCCCAAATTGTGTTTGTAAAAAATTTAGATTTCAGAGAGTCAGACAAAATGCCAATTCCAGAAAACACCATAGAGTACATAGAGGTGTCTCGAGACGAAACGGAAAATTTACTGAAGGGGCTAGAAATAAATAAAAGCTATTGGACCGGATGGCATTTCACTTTGGATGCTGAGAGAATGTGCCACTGAGCTGAGCATCCCACTCCAATTGATATTCCAGACATCATTGTCCACAGGAATCTTAGCAGATACTTGGAAAAAGGCAAACATGGTTCCAATCTACAAAAATGGTAAATGACCCTCAAAATTACAGATCCACATCATTAACCACTGCATTGCGCCACCGGACAAAATACGAGGTATAGTGGTGCGCCACCTGACAAAACACGGGGTATGGTGGTGCGCCACCCGAGAAAACACGGAGTATGGTGGTGTGCCACCCAACATATGAATTATGTTAGGATATCGTTAGATTCAAAATGCAAGAGCAGCAAGTTGGGTACGAGATGAACGTCTGAGACCTCCAGTGAGTGGCAGTTATCTTTAAAAAAATTCCTAGCATGCCCCAGGGCTGTGGGTAGGCTCAGTTGAGTGAGAAACCATTGCTGGCACATGTGCCTCCAGCTCCCAGTTCCCTATTGGACGCAGTGTCGAAAAATTGCTCTCTGAAATTCAGACCTTATTTTTTGAAGATATGGGTAGTGACATTGAAGAAGCAAGGCACGATAAAGACCTAACACAACACGGGAACAGGACAACTGACAATGAAAAAGAAATGTGTGAAATGCTAAATGAACAGTTCCAAAGTGTGTTTGGACAAAATGAGGATTTCAGAAACCCGGACAAAATACCACTTCCAGAGCACGCCATAGAATACATAGAGGTATCTCAAGACAAAGTGAAAAAATTACACTTCCCACAGAGCACATCAGCCTATGAATTGAGGTGTGAGTAGCCGGCGTGGGGGTCCGGGGCTCCACCCTTCCACTCCCAGGGAGGGGAGGGTTGCGCTGCTCAGACAACCAGTGTGCGTGCAGTGAGTGACGTTTGCTAGTGTGTGTGTTTCCTTATGTTTTTCGGGGAGTTCCTCTCTCTGTTCAGTCTTCAGCTGCAATTTTAATTAGTGGGGGTTTGTTTTGTTATGCTTACCTTTCTGGGTGCCTAACCCCAGTCGATAGCAGATATGGAATGTTCCCAAGCATATGGGAGTTTCCACAGGCTCCCTGCACCTCTCTGAGGGAGGGCCAGGTTCTGGCTCGTGATCTCCAGTAAGCAGAACTCCATTGACTGATGCCCCAGACTTAAGTGTATATCAGTCCAATAGCTCCAGGGAGCAGGAGGGGCTCCCCACAGAAAACGAACAAAAATAAAACTAAAAACCTAAAACACCCAAACAAAAAACTATAATCATACTCTAACTTACCAAGTTCCTTACGTTGATTCATTGCAACTGCAGGGGGAAGAGTATTCTTGGGTCTGGCTACGACATTAAGTAATGGCATGAATTTGTTGACGCCAGAATTGTTGTTGTTTGTAGTAGTGTTACTACTACTTGTCACAGTTGATGTTGGCTAGAAAAATGATTTTTAATATAAGCCAATAAATCTGTTTTACTTGTACAGTACCAATATAATTCTGAATTTATATAATCTTTAATGACTTCCCAAATGAATCTACATAATTATGGTTTTGAACTACTGTACAAATTGTATTATATTCATTATTTATGAAATCAATTACATTAATTATCAATTACACGATATTGCTTATAAGAATGACTCCCACTGGCAAAGTCTCCTTCCAAGGCAATTGTCAAATGCACTGAACTCAAAATGTATTTTAAATTTTTACCCACACAAAAACTGTTGCCATTAAATCCTCTTATAAAAATGAAAGCTCCTATAATAAAATCACACATGAAAAGAAAGTGCAAAGGCTGTTCTCACTTGAGTAGGTGATGTAGTTTGTGGAGAGATCCTCATCTCCCGTAACACTTGGATATCTGGACTGCTCGACCGAGTAGGAACATTGTTCTTGTTAGCATTAGCAGAACTTCCTGAAACAGGACAAATAAATGGTTATATAGTGTAGTGGTGCAGGCGATGAGTCACAATAACGTGACTGAAGAATGTTGACCAGACCACACACTAGAAGGTGTAGGGACGACTACGTTTCGGTCCGTCCTGGACCATTCACAAGTCGATAGTGTAGTGGTTGTATTGTGGTACACGTGATGGAAATGACTCTCTATTTACCAATTCTATGTTACAACTGCTGTAATAATATCATCCCTATTAGTAGCCACCTGAGCACAATTATGTGCCATGTTAGAGTACAGGTACCTATTTACTGCTAGGAAACAGGAGCATCAGGGTGAAAGAAATTCTGCTCATTTTGTTTCCGACTCCACCAGGGATCGAACCCGGAATCTCAGGACTACGAATCTGAAGCGATGTCCATTCAGCTGTCAGGTCCCTAATGGTACCTCCATTAACGAATGTAATCCGTTCCAAGAGACAGGTCATAACTCAAAACTAATTTTTCCATAAGAAATAATATAAATTGAATTAATCCATTCAACACTCCCAAAAATATTAACTTCAAAATACATTTCCTACATAATACACACACACACATTTTGCACTATAGTATGCACAAGTTTTAGCTTACCTTTATTAATGACTCTTGTTGGCGTATGGAAGATGGTGAGGAGGGGGGAAGGAGGAGAGATGTTACTGTTTGGAAGGGGAGTCCCCTTCCATTATTACATCAAGCAGTGATGACTTTTCTGGAGTACACACACTATGTTTTGCAGGCATACTACTAGGACCTGGTTGTGGCTCACTGCTTGCTTGTCTTACTAAGACTCTGTGCTTTTCCCTACAATTTAACACTTGTCTGTAGTGAGATATCACATTGTCATTCAAAAGGTCAATACAGCAGCCTGTTACAGCTTTATCTGGGTGAGTTTTTCCCAACAAAACTTTGCAGTTCTTCCCTTACTTCACACATTATCTTAACACTTTCACGCCCCCGGCATGTGCACTGCAAACTTTGAAGTTATGCTCCCGGCGTGACTTAATTTAAATACAATATTTTGCAATATATACATACAGAATGCAAAAACAATCCTTACGTGTAGTTCTTGTTGAAACTGGTGTACTATTAGCGGGCGTAGAATGTACTGTAGGAGTCTGGAAAGAAATACACTATACAGTATATTACTATTACACCTTTCAGCAAACAAGGATGATATAAAAATACACACCTTTTTTTATCCAAAATATTATATGAATAAAATGTAAACTTTAATATTACTATGATTATTAATAATTAGCTTAAACATTACCATTTAATAGTTAACATGAAAAACTGAAAACTGACAACAAATCAAAATTTACTTTACACAAACTGTACAGGTATAGTTCACCTTCGGTTTTTTGGCGAGATCGGTAGATGAATAAACACTAGATGCCTGGCTGAGGGTGGGGCTGGTACTGGTTGGAGCTGTTAAAGAAGGAAAGGTGCGTGCCGCTGAATAAATACAAGACTAATATATGCATTTGGTCGTTGTAAGTATAATTTCAAGAAAATATTAAAAGGCAATGTGCCAAAGAGGAAAGGAGGGTGAGTAGGAAGTGGAAGAAAGAAGGGTGAGGGGAAAGTTGGGGAAAGGAGGGTGTGGGGGGAAGTGGAGGAAAGGAGGGTGTGGGGGGAAGTGGAGGAAAGAAAGGTGAGGGAGAAGGTGCAGGAAAGGAGGGTGGGGGTTATCTTCTTGAGGTTATCTCGAGATGATTTCGGGGCTTAGAGTCCCTGTGACCCGATCCTTGACCAGGCCTCCTTTTTGTTACACACCCCCAGGAAGCAGCCCGTAGCAGCTGTAACTCCCAGGTACCTATTTACTGCTAGGTAGCAGGGGCATCAGGATGAAAAACATTTTGTCCCTTTGTCTCCGTCTCCACAGGGGATTGAGCTCGGAACCTCAGGACTACTAAATCCAAAGCGTTGTCCACTCAGCTGTCAGGCGCCTTGGGAAGGAAAGGAAGGGAAATGTGGAAGAGGAGAATGCAGGGAGAGGTGGAAGAGGAGGAAAGAGGATAGCAAAGAATTAAAGTTCTACTAAAGTAAAACATGCCTAGAAATTATGATCAAAATGTCATAACATAGTTGATAATTTTTAAAACTAGTTAATAAACATTAAAAATGGATTTTATTATTATTTATTTAGCTTATACAAAGTCTCTTAAATAATAATGTAGGAGCATTCTTAAGTAACTATAACAGCGTGTCTTATATAATAGTAATGTAAGTGCTGTAGTGCATCGTAAGTGCAGTACTGTTGCTGCAGTGAAGCATTATTTACACACTCCTTTCATGCTTGGTGTAGAGGGTTTGTTTGTCACTTGTGTTTAATCACTGTGCTGTGTGGCCTTAAAATATGACATTCCCACTGTGTGCCGAAAATAAATTCTCTGCAAAAAAATATTTTCTCTTCTTCAAAATTGTTAAAATGCAACCTCTGATCACAGGAAACTAAAAAATAATATTATATGTGATATACTTTAGCCGTGATGGAGCTGAGAAGTTGAGTAAATGATGGGTGCTGAGCGGTGAAGTGCTCGGGGTCACTCGACCCCACCACCTCGTGGGATGGCAGTTGCCACAAATATAATTTCACAATTTTTTCCCCCATTAGTTTCTTCTTCTGTTTTTTTGCTATAATATTATTCAAAAGCGTGTAATTTGTGGAATATCGCTAGGCTCATAATTATGGGGCTCTAATATGCTGACATATATATTCTACAATCGAAGGCGAAAAGCATTCGAGCCTGTTCCTCCTGCAGGGACTTTTGGGTCGCGCCAGCGGGCCCCCCCCTTCATCCCTGCTTTTCCAGTGGACTCTGCCTTTTCTCCAGAGGCAGAGGGTTTATAGGACGGCTCAGCCCCGGGTCCTAACGTGGAGGATCCCGGGGGCTAGGGAGGAGTTGACTTGTCGGGTTTGGGCCCCATTTGACCCCACTTGGGTGTTGGTACCCTCGGCACAGGGTTTGTTGTTGCAGGGGGAGGAGTTTTTCTATCTCCTCTCCCTGTAGCGAGTTTGATACGAGCTCAACTCCTCTCCGGGTTCCCTTGGGTACCTCGGTTCCGCCCATTCCAGAAGTTTTCGAATCTCCTGCATCCAGCCAAGGGAGGCGGCTGTGGTGACATCATCCTTGTTTACATCTTTTCGATTGGAGACTTAGGCTTTCAGTTTTCAATTTTTAACCAACTGTAGTTTGTTTTGGAATTCCTACCTTTCTGTGTGCCTTGACCTGGTAAATGGCAGACATATACTGCTTCCAATTACATGGGGCGTGTCTATAGGCCATTGTTACTTGTACCTCTCTTGAGGGGGCCAGGTTCTGGCGCTGATTCCCAGTAGGCTTAGAACTCCATCGACTGACTGTTGCCATGGTCTAATATATACACATCATCCTGTCACCTCTACAACAAATGGGTCCCAGAGGCCTCAAGTGTTGGCCTAAAGCTTGGTGATTACAAGAAGCAGCTCAGGAAGCAACTAAGGAGTCCATACCAGAAAAATATTTTCTCTATCCTCTTATGGGCAGCCAAAAATGTCTATTCACCAAACACTATCATTAGATAAGGGAACAACACAGATAATGAAATGATCTAACAACTGATATACTTCATGTTTGAAGTCAAACTCGTTGCTAACATGCCAAGTCTCAAGTTAAAGGATGACAAGCACAGACATATATTGCTGCAGCTAATTTATTAAAATTATAATCACGCAAACCTGGTGTAGTAGTCTGCCCATTTGAAGGTAAGGTAGAAGCAGCAGCAATCATCTGACCATTCTGAAGCAGAAGAAACTGGGGAACTTGAAGACCAACCTGAAAAACCAGCATTGAATGTAATGAAATGCCATTTTCTGGGTGAGCCCCAGAGGCTCCCTGGAGCAATCGGACTGATATACAATAAGTCTGGGGCATCAGTCAATTGGAATTCAGCCTACCGGGGGACCACGAGCCAGAACCTGGCTCCCTCAGAAGCATAGAAAGCAATAGCCTATGGAAACCCTCATGTGGTAGGGAGCATTCTATTTCGGCCAAAGCAGCAAACTTATGAACATCATGATCACAGGGGTAGACCGCAAGCTGGCAGGACTTAATAACCCTGCGGATGACCTGGGAGACTCGAGCCTCAAAGTGCGTCCCCAGCCACAGAAGCCGAGGCGCACAGCTAACAGCAAAGAGCTGCAACAGAACAACACATGATGCACCTCCGGCCTGACTAACCAAGCATCAATGACCCAAGGACCTCTCCGGAAGGCCGCCGTCTCGTTCTTCGCCAGAAAAGGAGATGGCTGCAAACGAACAAACCAACCACCGGGACCGAAAGAGCAGAAACCTCTGCACCAGAGGAGCATGAAGCTCATCAACCCGACCTCCAGAGGCCAATGCCAACACAAACAGGGCCTTGGAAAAACAATCTTGAACCAAAGGGGAAACTACAAACCGAGGAGAAAACAGGAAAGATATCACCCTGTCCTAGGACTGGGATGCCTCAGGTGGTGCATGAATAAGCTGGAGGTGAAACAAAGCACAAGAAAGCTTATGAAATGGGGCCAAAGTGACATCCACTCCGAATACAAGCTAAAAAGGCTCAACCAGCACCGCACGATAAGAGGCTACAGTATTGGGATACTGGCATGTGACAAATGACTGTCCTGAAAAAGTCAAGAAAGGACAAAACCCAATCAGAAATCAAAGACATGATTTTCTCTCTATGGAGAGAGGAAATGACAAAAAGAACCCCAAGAAACTTCAAACTGTCGCAGAGACAAGGCTCACAGGTGGGACACCATCAATGAAGCCACCTGATCACCATACAAGTGGTGATATACCCACATCAAAAGGACCAGACACGAAGAGCGAAAGTAGACCAAACCAGCCATGTACCGGACTGGTCCAATCTGCTGAAAGAGGCAGATCTGTGGAAAACGCCCCGGATTAAGACACCGCGCAAGCAGCACCTGAAACAAAGGCTGGGCCGGCCACCAAAGACCCGTAGACAGGTCATCATGACCCAGGTAAGACGCATGAATACGCAAGGTGCCAGATTCAAGCGAAAGGGAAGGCAACGAAAGCAGTAAGCCTGATACCCACAGCGAAATTTAACCAGTCCCTGAACCCTGGATGAATCGGGACGTGCCAATACGCATCCCTAAGGTCCAGAGACACCAACCAAGGACAAGGCCAAGGACACCGCCAAGAACACCGAAAGGATAGGAACCTGCATGTGCAGCTGAACAATGCCAACATCCAGAGGAAGCACAGGGGTGAAGTAGCACACATTAAGGCACTCAAACTTGCCTTCAAGGTAAACCTGCAGAACGGTAGCAGACTCCTGTCATTCAAGCGTGCGCATCTGACAAAGAAAGAACAGAAAGAACAGTCTGTAAGCCAGGATGACTCCGGAACCTCCTAACACACCCAACACGGGAGAAGAACCACACTCAAACAAGGATGAATCCATCAAAGAAGCAAAATCTGGGTCACACAGGCGATAAGCCACAAGAGCCTCCCGCACCTCCCTAGATGGGATGCGAGAAGCAGAAAACCTCCGGAAGGGAGCTGAGGAACCCAAGGAAACCCGGAACTGAATCCAGGGAGGAGCCGACCCCAAATCATACTCGTACAGGGAACGGGGGTAAGAAAACCCCTCCCCCTGCAACAACAAACCTCGCAGAGGGAACCAAGACCCAAGCGGGATAAAAGGGGGCCCCAAGCCCCCCAGGTCAACTCCTTTCCAGCCCCAAGAACCTTCAAACCAGGCCCCGGGGCAGAGCCGTCCTCTACCCCAAAAGAAAAGACCGTCCAGGGGAAATGCAGCAAAGAAGGGGGTCTGCTAGTAGAACCCAGAAGCCTCGGCAGGAACCGATTCGAATGGGACAGCCCCCGAAGCCGTCCAAACCTCATCACCAACGAAACCCTGCCCCGACTTCGAAACCCTCAGATGTTTGGGAGCCAAAACAGGAGAGAGGGGGGGGGGGAAAGCAGGGCAAACAATACCAACTGGGGAAGGACTAAGGGACAGAAGGAGAGAACCAAAGTTGAAATGACTAAAGCCCCCAAGTCCAGGTCCCTTTAACCAAAACAGGGCAGCCCCTGGGCATCCGATCGGGCAACCAACCTAGAACATTGCAGCAACATAAACCTGGCATGCAACGAGGATACTGCCTGTACCTTGTTGTTGCAGGGGGAAGGGTTTTCTTACCCCCGTTCCCTGTATGAGTATGATTTGGGGTCGGCTCCTCCCTGGATTCAGTTCCTGGTTTCCTTGGGTTCCTCAGCTCCTTCCTTCCGGAGGTTTTCTGCTTCTCGTATCCCATCTAGGGAGGGATGTACCCAAACCTCAGTGACAATAGAATAGGCAAACTGGAGGACGAGCAGAGAACATATTTTGCAAGACTCTGGGTCAAAGGTGTCGTTGATCCAACAGGCACCATGATGTGAGGCAAAACTGGTGACTGTCACCCTGTGATAATCTTCTTGAGGTTATCTTGAGATGATTTTGGGACTTAGCGTCCCCTCGACCAGGCCTCTTTTTCGTTATACACCCCAAGGAAGCAGCCTGTAGCAGCTGCCTAACGCCCAGGTACCTGTTTACTGCTAGATGAACAGGTGGATCAGGGTGAAAGAAACTCTGCCCATTTGTTTCCGCCTCCATTGGGGATCGAACCCGGAACCTCAGGACTACGAATCCCGAGCGCTGTCCACTCAGCTGTCAGGCCCCCGTACAAAGGCACAGAACAATCCTCAAATTTGCAGAAGGCAAGGTGGAACTCAGGACACATCCATCGTCAACTGCCCCAACGGGGGTTTACAGGGCCCGTAGGGATGTCATCTACGGAAAGCCCAGGCATGGTACTGCCAGCCGGTTAAACCCAAAAGCTAACAAGGGGGGATGAGATAAGAACTGGACCCCTGTGACGTGTACAAGTACGGGGGCCCTAAAGGAGGGCCACCAATATACCCTATATGGACTAATAGTCAAACAAGGCAGACCCCCCTCCTGGCAAGGAAAACAATAATAAAAGAAAACCCCCGCAAAAGTACAACTCCTCCAGAAGGAACAGGAACACGGCTGCCATGTAGGTAAGCAGGCAGCGCAGCACCTTGCACCCCAACCAGGAACACCACCATGCCTACCCAAGGACAAACAAATGCCACGAAACCCCAGCTGGGCCCAAGGGTTGGGTAAATGCCGAGCAGCAAGAACCCATACGGAAGTGGAATTTCGAAGGACCTATGGAAGGGAACCCTAGCACCCAGGGGTAGTTCTTACAGGGCACTTAGGGAAGACAGCCCTAAGCATATGTAGCCTCCAGTACACTGATGTTACACCTGGCCACTGCACCATAATTAACAGAAAACACCACAAAGGCACAAAAGCTGCCAAGAAATCGAGGCCACAGTTAACATCCGCCCCAGATCGCATCAGAGAACGAACTGGAGCCGTGAGTAGCCAGCGCGGGAGGTCTGGAGAGAGGAGGGCTGGGGCTCCCTCCTCCCGGACAAGCAGCACATCAGTGGTTTATGGCATTTGCTTGTTTGTTTGTTTCTTTAGAACTTGGGGGAATTCTGCCTCTCTGTTCAGTCTTCAGTTGCAATTTCTTACCAAGTGGGGTCTGTTTTGTTATGCTTACCATTCTGGGTGCCTAAACCCCAGTTGATGACAGACATGGAATGCTCCCAACCACAGTGGGGGGGGTTTCCATAGGCCATTGCTCCCTGTGCCCCTCTAAGGGGGCCAGATTCTGGCCTCATGTTCAATACATGACGAACCAATTCATATAGGCGAAACTTTATTATCTATGTATACTGTATATTCATTATGGAAATTAGTTATTGGAAAGCTACTTGGCACCATGATATTATTAGTTTACAGTGCTTCCTCAGAGAGCGAGAGAGTCAAGAAATTGCTCAAATTGGTTTTTGTAAGTTCGAGTGGCACTAATGTGAAGGCGCACTCATGTGAAGTGCATAATAAAGTATAGGCCCACAGCATGAGAGGCCAAGCAGTCTCAGGATGAACCAACTGTCATTTAACTGAAATAAGATTTACATTCTTGACTGAGCTGGTCAAGAATGACCAGTTAAAGGAGGAGCCTGGGAAAGAGTGATGGGTGGTGGCAATGGCCAGCTGGGCAACTAATTACTAGTTGCTAAGAGAAGCAGAGGAATACTTTGCAGTCTATTTAAAGTGTTGCTTGGAGGAGGTTTTTAAACATAATGAATGTACCTTGACTGTCAATCATGGGGGTGGGATTGTAATTTCTCCAGTGTCTTCCCTCCTCCTATTAAGGTCTAGGAAAGATCCACTCTGCTTCAAATGAAGTCACAATGTCCCCGAGGGAACAGGATATTACTCAAGGGAACTACCACGTGGACAATGCTCAGAAAAGAATGAGTAAGGTTAATAAACACAATAAACTATGTTGAGAGTTTATAATAAAACACACGGACCACACAGCACTGCTGGAATCGTATGTACTGCATAATTTTAAAGATTACAATCTTATACACTAAAATACAAGCAGGATATAAATATATTGAAGAAAAGCTTACCACACTGGTGCCATTAGTAAGTGGTGGTGGTACAGTTGTTGCCACAGGAGAAACACTGTTCCTTGCTGTGCCATTAGCCAATGTTTGCACTGGGACACTCTCATTCTGACATTAGTAAAAAAGTAAAATTTATAATACAAACAGACAACAGGGAAAAGCTGTATCTAATTTATTACAAAGAATACATTTCTTCCCTTTAGTAATTGTCATGACCCAGCATATCCCAGTTATGATTAGATACGCTGTGGTCATTCAATGCTGTCAAAGTACAATTATTTCCATTATTACTACAGGACTTTTGGCTATTTATATTGTAATGTAATTATATACATGTGTATGCTACTATGTTATTCTTTTGTATAATATATTGATGTGTTAGTAAGTGTTAACTGCTTGCTTGCTGGGCGGTTATGCTACCACCATTGCCCCCCCCCTAACCTTGCTCTGTGAAAGAGCTACCAACTCAGGTGGTTGGTTGCTCGGTATTCTTGTTATGTATACAGTATATGTATATTATTATTTGTGTACTATATTTGGGTGTAGTGAACATCTGTGCATGTCTCAGTCTTGTGATATAAGTTATGTTATTTCTGTACTCCATATGGAGGTTGATATATTTTTGCAGTGTTGGTACTTGTGTGGCTGAACCAGGTGTCAGCAGGCAGATACGAGCACTGGTCTCTTGGTTGTGGAGCTGTACACATGTGTTGTGTGTGTTCCTGGGTTTTGTATAAACAATTGTTTCTCTTGACTTCTTACTACATGTGAGGAGGAGGATAATTGTTTGTGGATCAGTTTATCTCAGTGTACTCATGAGTATATACATTATTTATAATCTTGTAGTATGTGACTTATGAAGCCATTTGGGGAATATTGTCATTATTGTGCTTGTGTTGGTCATAGCCTCTGGTGAGGAGTTTGTGGACTGACAAATTTCATGGTTTTTGGACATGGCCGAATTTACTCGTGTATGGACTTAGTAAAATTTCTGGTTTGGGGACTTAAGACTTCCGAAAGCAAATTCTGACTGCCACATTTCCAGACATTGTAACTCTAACTTTTGGAAAACGTGTAATTGACTTTTGCCATTTGTCAATTCATTGTGGACTCTGCTAAAATTGCGAAGTAATTATCAATAGAAGGGTCTATTGATAATTCTTTCTTCGATCTTGGATCGAACAAAATTATATTTTATATTCAGCATATATAAAATTGCGAAGGGTCTAGACTTTGCCATTTGTCAGTCCCATGGGGCCTTAGTGCTTCTGAAGGCAGGAAAGAGGACTGACTGGTGATGTACATACCGAGACTTTATCCCATTCTGGTATTGTATGTTGCTACCCACCATGGTCATAGCTTTACAGTCTTAAGCTTCCTAGTGTACCAATGACATTAGGTTATCTGTACTTAGTGACATTTAGATGCTTGACATGTGCCTGTGCAACAATAGCCAGTCTTTAGTCGACTCATGTACCACTGTTGTTAGGCGATTGTGGCCCAGCGATAGCAAGCTGCTTGACTTGTGCATTAATTCATATACACATATCCACAACTACAGTAGTAAAACTTGTTGTATATAGAGCAATGTTATGTATATAAGTTTGCCCCAGTAAACTGGTAGAGTTTACCAAGACTTTCATTTTACCCCTAGCCATAGCTTTGAGGCCAGGTGGCTTTTTGGCGATTGCTGGAAAGTTCAATGCCACCAGCGATGCTGTGGGACATCGACGACCGTAATATCATTTAGTCATCATTCGTTCATCTTCTAGACATTCTGAAACACTGAAAACAAAAACTGGCTTCAAGTGGAAAAAACTAGTCATATTATGAAATGCTTCTTTATTAAATGATATTTGGGTGCTCCCTATGACACGGTTCTTCAAAGTATGGGTCTTATCACCGGGTTGCAAGGTAAAAAAAATTTAAATGTTGGGTACCTGACTGATCTGCTTTGTGACTATAATACTTTATTACGATCTTTACAAATACTGTATATGTCGAGAATTTTTTTTTAACACTTACTGTGACTTACTTGTTAAAACTTACTTGTTAAAAAAAATCACATGAACCAGAGCCAGGACAGATCAAGCATGTATGCAACTTAAAAAACTTGTACATCACACATAATGCTGGCTTTCTCTTACATTTAATAAACAGTTTATGATCGTACCTCAACCAGGAATATTGTTATAAACAACCTCATAGTGCTTCGGAGTTCATAAGAACCAAACGTTCAATGTAAGAACCAAAGCCGCCACGTCTGAGGAAAGATGTACAGGTTTTGTAAGTGGTCGTATAAATGCTTTATAAAACCACCCCACAACTGGGCCAAAATAACAAGTAACAAGAAGGCCAACCACACAATATTTTAATTTATTTTTTGTATATTTGATAATTATCAAAAAATCTTCAAATTAATACTGCATGTCTTGGTTAATGAGTCAAAGACCTAATGGTTAACGTGTCAAAAGCCCTAAATGGTTAACGAGCCAAAAGCCCTAATGGTTAACGAGCCAAAAGCCCTAAATGGTTAACGAGCCAAAAGCCCTAATGGTTAACGAGCCAAAAGCCCTAATGGTTAACGAGCCAAAAGCCCTAAATGGTTAACGACCCAAAAGCCCTAAATGGTTAACGAGCCAAAAGCTCTAAATGTGTAACACTGTAAAAGTGTTTGGTTTAGTTTAATACATACATAGAGTACACGAGTCACAGACAGGGATCTGAGAGGCGCCAGTTGTCTGCCTGAGATCTCACACCTCAAAGCGTTAATGACCCCAAGTGACCTGAGGTCAGATCATGAGAATTTCACCTTGCTTCCGCTAAGCGTATAATTGGAGCCGGGTAGCCTTCAAACATGCCGACGTTTAAGGAGTGGTTTGGTAGTGCCGGAGGCTATCTACTTGTGGGCGGAGTTAGCTACTAGGTTCCCCAATATAAACTCGGAGAGCTATCCAGCATGGAGCATTAATCAAGAGAACAGCAGACGAGAGCAGAGAAGACGTCCCTAGCAGGGAGGCTGTCGGCCGGCAGGGGCGAGACAGTCTCTGTCAAGTTACAGACCCCCCCCCCTCTCTATTCAACTTAGACTCAGTCCTCGGTGAGTGAACATTAAGGTGACTTGGTCGTGTTTTACAAGTGTTGTGTGATGATCAGGGGCAGTCAAGTTGTAGGGTTCTCAGATTCTTGGAGGATGACTCACTTTGAATATTAATCGTTAACATTTTAATTGGATTGCTTAAGTTATGATACTTATCATGAAAAATATAATTGTTGAATTCATTATTTAAATGGTCTTTCACTGTGTTCCCTAGAGAATTGAGTTGAGGTGAGAAAGCCTCTGTGGTTACTGGTTTCATGATATTAACGAGTACATGTTTGGAGTTGATACATGGTAATAACATCTTTTGAGAATATTTTGATACAGACAAGTTCCATTCCTTGTCTTGTATGTAATGATCATGAATGGATGGTGGCAGCATTTCGTCTTCTACTATCTACTCTTCTACGTCTACTTTCTACTCTTCTACTACTACCTATCTATTCCTCTCCCTCCACCCCTCTCTAAACTCTCACTTTCAGCTAATGACCCTCCTCGCTCCTCCCACCTCTCTGCCTCTCACCCCAAACCCTCACTAATTACTTCACTATTCATTTCTTTCCTTTCGTTTTCTCTTATACGTTTGTGGCAATGATTCTGTATTCTAGAGTTCTCTCTAGAGTTTCGGGTAGCTGATCCAGTTACGACGCCTTGTAGTCTTAGTACCTAGGTAGTCAAATACCTAGGTTACAAGGTGTTGAACGAGAGAGGTTGCCTTAGGAACTCTGGGAGTGCTCTAGAATAGTTAGCTAACTGGGGACGGGATAACGGACTAGAGAGAGCTGTTTCCCCCGGCCTCGTTAGTTAACTGGGGGGTGGAATAATGGACAAGATAGAGCTATTTCCCCCACCCCCCGTTACAATGTTGGCAGCGGTGTTGAACAATGTTGTAGGTAGTTGGTGTTCTTTTAACATTGTTCAGTCCCACGTGTCTTTTTGCCGCTCAGGCGCTATCAGGGAGATCTTGACAGGTGTTTTACTTTCGCGATTTAGCGAGTTTTCAGGTTGGGAGATTGTGATTCTCTGGTATTGTGTTTAGTGATTTTGTGAGTTTTGTGGTGTTCAGGGAATGTTTACCAGAACTTGCGTGTGTAGTGATTAATGTTAGTGATAAGATTTGGCGATTTGGGAACCTAGCGGTTGGTGGGTTGTGCAGGTCAGCTGAGTGTGACAGGTGACCTCGCATGTCCCACGGGGACACCCAGCCACCGCTGGTCTCCAGGTCAGTGGGGAGTGGCAGGTGGAGTTCTTAAGTAGAATTTAGTGGTGGTTCTGCTCAGATTATTGCGATCGACTGTTTTACTCCATTTGAACGCAATAACCCGAGGTGTACTGGTATTGTACAGCATGCTAGGGGGAGGCTTAGTATGTCAGTAGACTTCACGTTGGGGACGCTCGACGTTAGATAGTCTGGTCACAGGGGTGGCAACAGTTTTAAGTTGTTGACCGGCGGAGAAGCTAGGAAAACACTCTGGGTCACGTAGGTGGCTGTAGGTTAAGGGTGGGAGTAACGGCGGTTTATGTACTTAAGATTAGGAACGGTACAGTTAAGTTAGGCTAGCGTTTTGTCTATTAGTGTTGATTTTTTTTGTGTGACAGGTTAAAAGTAGTGATGACCTTATTCTCTCTTCTCTAACTTTACTCTGTTACTGTTTTATGTTCCACCAAGTCAATATCATTCAGAGTTAATTGGATTATTAAAATTTAAGTGTAGTTGTTGCCAGGAGGAGAGCTTATAATTGGACTGTGTGAACCCTATACAAACTACAGGGTCACACAACAAGATGGAACACGGGTATTGTCGCCTTTCTGTTCACCCACAGGTGGGAGCCAGAAGAGAGGAGAGAAGCACATACAGAAGAGGGAGACGGTTGCTGTGTACCATACTCACGGGCGTTTATCACCACCACCACGACCAGCCCACTACCTGGAGGTCATGGCTCCACCACCACCACCACCCCAGGGGACCCCAAGATGCAGCCCTCTCGGTCGGTCAACATTGGTCTACCCAGTGGACCCCAGGACGGACGGACCCCAGTGGACCCCAAGACGGACGGACCCCCAGTGGACCCCAGGTCGTTCTGCAGACGACCCCAGACGACCCAGTAAAGATGGAAGAGGAGCAACAACGACTCCAGTCTGTCCCACCAACATCGGTCTACCCAGGATGGACCCCAATGGACCCCAGGTCGCTTGTCAAAGACCCATGGGAGAAAGAAGAGAGAAGAAAGAAGAAAGAAGGAAGAAGAAAGAAGAAAGAAGAGAGAAGAAAGAAGAGAGAAGAAAGAAGAGAGAAGAAAGAAGAGAAGATAAGACAAGCTGAGTGAGACATGATACCTAGTGTCCCTTGCTGGTGTCAGCATCATTGCATGGAGCGTAATTGCAAGACAGGATCGTTTGCCTTAACTGGCCGCCCCTCCTACAAGCATGTTGCTCTGTTGAGTGATTCTTCCTGTGTCATGCGGACTTGATGTGGCTGTCAGAAGTAGCTCTCTGAAGGAGGCGTGCTGGAGCAACAGGGAGGAAGAAGAGTAGGATGGGATTTCTACTGTTGGCAACTATATGAAGGTCTCGAAACTTGTAGTCCCTATAGCTGTGAAGAACCCCAATATACGTCTCTCATGGTGACTGACGTAGGGCCAATTACAGATCAGCTGGGACAACCGAATTCCACGGTCCTGTGCTCAGTTCAAGTAGTAACGGCTTTCGGGTTGACCAAGTGTTGTTGTGCGTTAACGACGGAGAAGCGACGGAGGCAGTTGTGTTGAAGAAATGTAGTACAGGATTATCTACAAGACCAAGCAGTGACGTCGCCCAGCCAGAGACAATGGACGTCTGTCTATATATTTCATTTTTTAGAGTAGGATGATGTATATTTGTTTAGCTAGGATGTATTTTTTTTTTCGTTAATAAAGTTGTTGCACACAGCTAGCTTGCTTTAGCAGTGTTGCAAAAACTTTATTTCGGGGAGAAGGGGAGATGTAACACTGTAAAAGTGTTTGGTTTAGTTTAATACATACATAGAGTACACGAGTCACAGACAGGGATCTGAGAGGCGCCAGTTGTCTGCCTGAGATCTCACACCTCAAAGCGTTAATGACCCCAAGTGACCTGAGGTCAGATCATGAGAATTTCACCTTGCTTCCGCTAAGCGTATAATTGGAGCCGGGTAGCCTTCAAACATGCCGACGTTTAAGGAGTGGTTTGGTAGTGCCGGAGGCTATCTACTTGTGGGCGGAGTTAGCTACTAGGTTCCCCAATATAAACTCGGAGAGCTATCCAGCATGGAGCATTAATCAAGAGAACAGCAGACGAGAGCAGAGAAGACGTCCCTAGCAGGGAGGCTGTCGGCCGACAGGGGCGAGACAGTCTCTGTCAAGTTACAGACCCCCCCCCCCTCTCTATTCAACTTAGATTCAGTCCTCGGTGAGTGAACATTAAGGTGACTTGGTCGTGTTTTACAAGTGTTGTGTGATGATCAGGGGCAGTCAAGTTGTAGGGTTCTCAGATTCTTGGAGGATGACTCACTTTGAATATTAATCGTTAACATTTTAATTGGATTGCTTAAGTTATGATACTTATCATGAAAAATATAATTGTTGAATTTATTATTTAAATGGTCTTTCACTGTGTTCCCTAGAGAATTGAGTTGAGGTGAGAAAGCCTCTGTGGTTACTGGTTTCATGGTTTAGAATGAGTACATGATAAAGATGGGAACTACTAATAATGAACTCATGATAACATCTTTGGTGAATATTGTGATACAGACAAGTTCCATTCCTTGTCTTGTATGTAATGATCATGAATGGATGGTGGCAGCATTTCGTCTTCTACTATCTACTCTTCTACTTCTATCTACTCTTCTACTTCTACCTATCTATACCTCTCCCTCCACCCCTCTCTGAACTCTCACTTTCAACTAATGACCCTCCTCGCTCCTCCCACCTCCCTACCTCTCACCCCAAACCCTCACTAATTACTTCCCTATTCATTTCTTTCCTTTCGTTTTCTCTTATACGTTTGTGGCAATGATTTTGTATTCTAGAGTTCTCTCTAGAGTTTCGGGTAGCTGATCCAGTTACGGCGCCTTGTAGTCTTAGCACCTAGGTAGTCAAATACCTAGGTTACAAGGTGTTGAACGAGAGAGGTTGCCTTAGGAACTCTGGGAGTGCTCTAGAATAGTTAGCTAACTGGGGACGGGATAACGGACTAGAGAGAGCTGTTTCCCCCGGCCTCGTTAGTTAACTGGGGGTGGAATAATGGACAAGATAGAGCTATTTCCCCCACCCCCCGTTACAAATGGTTAACGTGCCAAAAGCCCTAAATGGTTAACGTGCCAAAAGCCCTAAATGGTTAACGTGCCAAAAGCCCTAAATGGTTAACGTGTCAAAAGCTCTAAATGGTTAACTACCCAAAAGCCCTAAATGGTTAACGAGCCAAAAGCCCTAAATGGTTAACGAGCCAAAAGCCCTAAATGGTTAACGAGCCAAAAGCCCTAAATGGTTAACGAGCCAAAAGCCCTAAATGGTTAACGAGCCAAAAGCCCTAAATGGTTAACGAGCCAAAAGCCCTAAATGGTTAACGAGCCAAAAGCTCTAAATGGTTAACGAGCCAAAAGCCCTAAATGGTTAACGAGCCAAAAGCCCTAAACGGTTAACGAGTCAAAAGCCCTAAATGAAAGGTCAAGAAGGATGGCATTAATGCTCCTGTGCCACAGATCCTTCCCTCTCCTTTCTTACAACATAATAGAAATGAGGAATAGTGCATTAGTTATGACTTGTCACTTTTCAGTTTCTTCGTGTTTATCCATTTATCGAGGGCAGCCTCCTTATTTGTAATCCCATCTGAATTGTTGTTGAGTGATTGATTAAAAGATCATGATGGGACAAGTGCCAAATATGGCCACGAGTTCCCATGTATGGTAAAACTAATGTCTTCTGCGGCAGATAGATACACTGTTAAGATTCCCTAGAGTCCCCTGGGAAGCTGAACACCAGACCCCCACCCCACACACAAAACCAGCAGGAAGACTATCGACACCCAGAGACCCCAGATGGTAGTCAGGCATCCTGTGAACAATGGATAGTAGGACAAAGTCCCTGCCGAATGACAGAATCACGATGGTTCCTTCAAAACTCAAGCTAATCAGGCAAAAATGTAAAACTACCTTCCAGTGATCTCCAACAGCGAGAGAGCCAAATGCCCACCACACCCCAGGGGCCCGCCAAGCAACCCATCCTCCTAATAGAGCGTTGCATTTTGACACACACCACTTAAGGCCAAAAATCATCATACTAAAAAATGGTTGCATCCTACAAAATTGACATTGTACCATTTTCTGTTTTGGGTCCTCTGGTAGGTTAGGAGAAGGCACTTAAGTATGGCAGTTTCCTGATGTTGGGAAACCTTAGGAGGATGGGTTGCACCAAGACAAGACCTACCAACACCTCTTGGCCAAGCCTGCACTGGACACTACCTCATCACCAGAAGATCCAACCAGAAAATGGAAAAAAAAATCCATCAGATTCCATGACCCCCAAGCAATAAGTAAGCTATCCATTGTATCAGTTTGGGCAGTTAACCCTTGGACAGTGGCTATAGCAAAATGGTCATTCCTGCCTTTGCACAAAGAAAAAAATTGTTTTCCTATCATATAATTAATTTGTATGAAGAATGTAAGAAAATCACAAAATACATTAATATTTATCATTTCACTGGGTGGAGGCACTCTGGAAGTATGTGTAATGGCTGTTTCTGGTGTCTGTCAACACACTTTGTTGACGCTTTGTGTTATCCTCGGATGTTTCACCGATTGTTTATCACTTGTTTCTCTCTATTTACAAGAGTATGCGTCTTGAAAAACTTGCTAAATCACACAATTCCCATACTATACTGTACTGTATAAGCTCGGTTATCCGAAGCCCATTGAATAAAATATTTGGGTTATCCGGCCAAAATCGGATTCGGACAATTTTCTGCAAAACTTCTCCATATCCGAACAGAAGTTTGATAAATAGATACAGTATAAGGTTATGAAAACATTCAAGAAACACACATTTCAAGAAATACACATTTCAAGATCTACAGTATCACATATGAAGGCAAACTACAGCAAGGTAAGCTGCAGTTTCTCTTTTAAATTATGTTTGTGAATTATAGTGTGTGGGGAAATAGGAATTATGGAGGTTGTGGTACAAACAATTGCAATTATGGTCATTTTTGGACTACCCCCTATAAGAGTTCTGCTTAACTGAACGTCTGGCTTATCTGATAGGGGGGTCATTCCCAAATAATTCAGATAATTGAGCTTAGACTCACTTAAGACTTTTCATGTGTTACTTAGACAGTAACATGAAAATGTTTCAATTGATTGGTTTACCTGGTATACTCCATTACAACCAAAAAGTAGTAATAAAGATATGAACATAATATTCAATGGTGTTGGGCTTTGGGCAATGACATATGGCCTAATTGGCACCATGTGGGAGAGAGAATAGATTGAAATAAAGGTGTAAGCCACCAATGGGGCACACACATAACGACAGGCTCCACCTAGTACACGTAACCATAATATGTCAGCAGGATTTTTTCATGGGTCAAGATAAACTCCATTACATCCAGAGAGCTATTATTTCCATATTTACATAATATATATAAAACCCAGACAATATTTTTTTAAATCATATGATGATAACTGCATTACCCCGTGAATCAACACATGATGATAACCACTGTCCAAGGGTTAATGAGGGAGCCTGATGGCAGTATTGAGACCCAATGACCAAATTATGTCACATGTTCTCACGGTCTCGGGCAGAACAGGTATCCAGATATCCACTTATCAATGTTGAACCAGGAGTCCTCATGTATGTTGGTGAATCTGACTTTAAAGCACACCTTTTTCTCTTCTCAATTACGAGCTTCCTTTATTCTTTATCTCCCTAGTGTGGGGAAAGTTCTTGATGTAGGTTGTATGTAAGGGAAATAATTGGTAGCGTTTGGAGAAAAGTTGAGTAAACAGAGATCCGAGTTGATTTATTGATGAGGGGGTTGGGGATGAAATTGGGGATAAAGGGTTTGGGTGATGAGGAAAGGATAGGAAATAATACCAATAATAATTTAACTAATAATGCATTGTGTCGGGGGACAGGAAGCCAAGTTATACATACAGTACATGTTAGGCTTCAACCCATCCTCACACTAGGCTGGTTAATGCAGCGACTGTCCTCCCCAGACGCATTCATCAATTTTAACATGTACTGTGTATAAAAAACCAGCGTTGAATGTAATGAAACGCCATTTTCTGGGTGAGTCCCGGAGGCTCCCCGGAGCTATCCCAGGCTGATATGCTAATGTCAGACTTTGGCATCAGTCATGTGTATGGAGTTCTTAGGCCTACCGGGGACCACGGCCAGAACCGGGCCCCCTCAGAGAGGCAAGGGGAGCAATGGCCTATAGAAACCCCCGTGTAGTTGGAAGCATTCTATGTCTGCCATCGACCGGAACAGGCACCCAGAAAGGTAAGCGCCCCAAAACAAACCCCTATTCTGGTTAAAATTGCTACCTAAAACCGAACTAGTGGATAGAACTCCCCAACCGAAAACAAGCAAACTAGTGTGACGTCACACACTGCCGCGCCGCTGTCTGCGCAGCTCCCCCCTCCCCGGGAGGGGGAAGGGGGAGCCCCAGACCCCCCGCGCCGGCTACCCAAACCTCAGTTCTTGAGGCTGGATGTCAAAAACGCGAAAAACCGCCGACCGGAGGGAGGGAGGGATGCCGGGGAGCCTCCGGGACTCACCCAGAAAATGGCGTTTCATTACATTCAACGCTGGTTTTCTGGGGGGAGCCCCGTCGGCTCCCCGGAGCTAACTACCCACAGACAGAAAAAGAGGGACTTACCCGGGAGGCGGTCGTCGCTCACCCCTCAACTCGAAGCCGAGACAACTGGCCGCAACCGCCGACCCAAAGCAACACAGGCCCGACGAGGCCCAGGGACATTCACAAGGTAACGAGCAGCCAGGACCCTGTTCGACCGCCAAAATCCCCGCGCCCGAATATCAGACCAAGACATATTCCCAAAGACGGCAGCAAGAGCCGCGAACTTACGAACGTCATGGGCACGGGGATAGACCGCAGGCTGGCTGGACCTAATAACCCTGCGGACGACCTGAGAGACCCGAACCCGCGAACAGGGAAGAAGGGAAACCGGATCAACCCACAGCGCGTCCCCGGACACAGAAGCTGTGGCGCACAAATAACGGCGAAGCGCCGCAACCGGACACAAAACATGATGCACCCCCGGCCTGACCAACCAAGCATCAACCACCCATGGACCCCTCCGGAACGCAGCAGTCTCATTCTTTGCCAGAAAAGAAGGAGACGGCTGCAAACGAACAAAACTATCACCACGACCAAAAGAGCAGAAACCCCTGCGCCGGAGGAGAGCATGAAGCTCCCCTACCCGACCCCCAGAGGCCAAAGCCAACAAGAAAAGGGCCTTGGAAAAACAATCCTGGATCGAAGGGGCCACAACGAAACGAGGAGATGAAAGGAAAGCGAGCACTCTGTCCAAAGACCAGGACGGCTCAGGCGACGCATGAGCAGGCCGGAGGTGAAACAATGCACGAGACAGCTTGCGAAACGGCGCAGACGTAACATCGATACCGAAAGCAAGCTGAAGCGGCTCCGCCAGCGCCGCACGATACGAAGCGACAGTGTTAGGCATAAGATGACGGTCCTGAAACAACCACGAGAGGAAGGACAAGACCACCCGAACAGACAAGGAGCTAACACGACGAAGACGCAAAAAGAAACGGAAGGACCGCCAGGAAACTTCATACTGCCGCCGAGAAGAAGCCCTCAGGTGGGACACCAACAAGGAGGCCACCTGATCACCATAGAGATGATGATAGACTCGAGTCAAAAAACCATACGCGAAGATTCGAGAAGATCG
The DNA here is from genome assembly GCF_040958095.1 of Procambarus clarkii. Classification (NCBI taxonomy): domain Eukaryota; kingdom Metazoa; phylum Arthropoda; class Malacostraca; order Decapoda; family Cambaridae; genus Procambarus; species Procambarus clarkii. The sequence goes on from NC_091231.1 coordinate 2,280,964, forward strand.
AACCAGCTACATGACGTACCGGCCCGATCTGCTGAAAGAGGCGGAGCCGCGGGAAAACCCTCGGGTTCGGACACCGAGCAACCAGCGCCTGAAACCAAGGCTGGGCCGGCCACCAAGGGGCTAGAAGGACAACTCTCCCCCGGTAAGTCTCTAAGCGAGTCAGGACCTGGAGCAACAGCCGAACCGGGGGAAAGAGGTACAGGAACCCCCACCTCGACCAGTCGAGCCGAAAGGCATCGACCCCGACGGCCTCGCAATCGGGGAAGGGCACCGCATAAACGGGAAGACACCGCGACCACGCCGACGCGAAGAGGTCCACGTCGGGGCGCCCGAACGTCTGGCAAAGCCAACGGAAGGACTCGTCGTCGACCGTCCACTCCGTGGAGAGGGGAACGAAGCGAGACAGGGCGTCGGCCAAGACGTTGGACACGCCCCGTACGTAAACCGCCAGGAGAGCCAAACCCCGAGAACTCAGCAGACGAGTCACCCGAAGCGACCAACCCCAAAGAGACAAGGACCGCATCGAACCCCCTCGGTTCAGGCAATGAACCACCGGAGAGCAGTCCGAATGGAGCCGAATCGTCGATCCGCGGGCCACCCGAATCCTCCCCAGAGCAAACCACACTGCCGCGAACTCCCGCACCGTACTGTGAGCTCGACGGAAGGACGGATCCCAACGCCCCTGGCCGGCCTGGTGAGCACTGGTCACAAAACCCCAGCCGAGAGACGACGCATCCGTGTACACATCGAGCGAGGGCTCGGGTAGGCGCCAAGGCACTGAACCCCGAAAAACCCGAAGAGGAAGCCGGTGACGCAGCAACCGACGCAAGTCCCCCGGGGGTCGAACTCTGCGATCGCGAGAGAGGCGGAAGGGGGAACCCCGAAGGAACCAGAACAGCCGTCGAAGCCAAACCCGACCCGGCGGGTAGACCACCATCGCGAAGTTCAGGCTCCCGCACAGCCCCTCGAGCAACCGCCGGGTGACCCGAGGGCCCTCCAGAAACAGACGAAGGCGGGACCGCAGCCGCAGGAGAGACTCCGGAGGGAGAGACAAGGAGGTGGTTCGAGAGTCCCACACGAGACCCAGCCAAGTCCGAACCTGAGAGGGAACCAGATGGGACTTCCTCCAGTTCACCAAGAACCCGAACCCGGCGAGCTGGGAAAGAACCAAATCCCTGGCTAGCAAGCAAGCTGACTGGCTGGGAGCCCAAACCAGCCAGTCGTCGAGGTAGGCCAACACCCGAACACCTAGGAGACGCAAACGAGCCACCACAACCCGTGTAAGGCGTGTGAACACGCGAGGTGCCAGGTTCAACCCGAACGGGAGACAACGAAAGCGGTAACTCAGACGCCCCACTACAAAACCGAGCCAGTCCCTGAACCGCGGATGAATCGGGACATGCCAATAAGCGTCCCGGAGGTCCAGGGACACCATCCAAGCTCCCGGCTCCAAGAGGAGCCGAACCTGAGACAGCGTAGTCATCCGAAAAGAGGGGCAATGAACCCAGGGGTTCAGACGGGACAAGTCCAGAATGAACCGCAGGTCCGCGCAGTCCCGTTTCGGAACTGGAAACAGACGGGAAACCCATCTGAGGGACGACGTCGTTTCGACGACGCCCAAGCGCACCCACTCCAAGACGACTCGACAGAGCGCAGGGGAAGAAGCCTGCCCTGCCAGCCCCGACCCCCCAAAGGGGGGAGGGGCCACCCAACGCCACCGCAGGCCGCGAGACACGACCCGAAAGGCCCACGAATCATGGGACCAGGCGCGAGCGAACAGCGCAAGCCGCCCCCCATCGCCCCGTCAAAGGGGCAAACCGCGAAAGGGCCGGCGACCCTTACGAGACCCAGAACCCCGCACAGCGCGAACACCGCGCCGACCAGACGAGGGAGGGTCCGCAGGAGGAGCCAACCCCAAACCTGACACCAGAGGCCTACCACGACGAGAGAAACCCTGAGCCCTGGCACGACCTTTCCGGGAAGACCCACCCCGGGACCCCCGGAAAACCAACAAGTCCGACATCGGACGAGAAGCCGCCGACGCAGCCTGAATAAACTGCGCCACGGCCGACTCCCCAAACAGGAGAGGACAAAAAGGTGAAGAACGCCTAAGAGCCAGAGCCCAAGCAGATTCCACGGAGGAACCCAGCACCGCCTGCCGACACGCGAGACGGGAAGCATAGAACAGGGAAACCGCATCCCGCAAAATCGGCGTGAACAGCTTCCACAAGGCAGCCGACGAACGCGCAGCCGAGGACAAGGTGCCGGACCCCGGGACGGACCCAAGCGTCCCCACATCCTCCACGAGCCAATCCGAAGACAGCTCCAGGAGGGAAAAGAACCGCAAGGCCGAACACAAAAGGCCCCGAGCGCGCAAGTCCTCTGCCACGAGCGCCGCCGAAAGGGAGGGAACCTGCACATGGAGCTGAATAACGCCCACATCGCGGGGAAGGGCAGGGGCAAACAAGCACACATTCAGGTACTCAAGATCACCCCCCAGGAAAACCTGAAGCACCGTGGAAGCTTCCCGCCACTCCAGCGTGCGGGAACGACAGAAGGAATGCCAGGAATCCAGACCAAACAAGGGGCAGTCTGCTAGCCAGGACGACTCCGGAACCTCGTAACGGAGCCAGAAAGGGAACGAAGTCCCAAACCTGAACGTGGACGGATCCATTTCCGAGGCATAATCCGGGTCACGCAGGAGGTAAGCTGCAAAGGCCGCTCGCACCACACCAGGTTGGATGCGATAAGCCGAAAACCTCCGGAAGGACGGAACCGACGTACCCGGGGGAACACGGAACCGTACCCGGGGAGGGGCCGATACCAAATCCGACTCGTACGCAGAGGGGGGGAAAGAAAACCCCACTCCTTGTAACAATAAGCCCCGCTCAGTGGGAAGAAAACCCCAGGCGGGGTCCAGCGGGGCCCAAGGCCCCCAAGTCAGCCCCTCCCCAGCCTCGAGGTCCGTCACCACAGGACCCGAGGCCGAGTCCTCTCCCCAAGCCCCGACCCCACAAGACAAGGACGGAGCAGCCGGAAAAGCTGGAGGAAGGGGGCCCACTGGTCAGACCCTGAAGCTTCGGCCGGGAGACAAGACTCGAATGCCTCTGCCGCCCCCCCGGAAGGGGCAACCCCCGAAGCTGCCCGAGTCTCGAGATCAAGTAACCCCTGCTCCGACCCCGAAACCCTCAGACGCTTCGGGGCCGGAAGCAGGGGCGGGGGACCAGAACGAACAGAAGGGGAAGGACGAGGAGGTACGGACTGAACCAGGATCGAAGCGACCCCCACCCCCAAGTCCGGGTCTCGAAAAGCAAAGCGGGGTAGCCCCGGGGCATCCGGGGAAGCAACCAACCGAGCGCGTTGCAACAGACGAAACCTTGACTGCAACGCCCGTGCCGCCTGTACCCGAATAGAATCATCAGAGGATTGGGTAAATTGAGTCACAAGCAAGCAGCAACACTCACAGGACTCAGGGTCGAAAGTATCACCGACCCAACAGGCAGCGTGGCAGAGGCAAAAACAATGAGGGTCACCCTGAGACAAGGGGACCGAGCAACCCTCAAACTCGCACACAGCGAGTGGGGACTCCGGGGTCACATCCATCGGACCCACGCGCCCCCTAGGGGATTCCCAGGGTCCTGAGCGTTTACTTTAAGAGGACTCGCGCTCAGGTAGTCCCAGGCAGGGTGCCGCAAACCGGCGCCCAAAACTACCAAGCAAACTTCTAAAGCTGAACCCCAGGGACGTGTACACTCACGGGGACCTAGCAGGGGGCGCCACCGAGGAGAACAGTGGAAGGGCAAACAAACTGAATAAAATGACAGAACCCCCCACCAGGCAAAAACAAAAAGAAAAACAAAACCCCGCAAGAGGACAGCGAACCCCAAGGAACAGAGCCGGCCGCGATGTCGGGAAATACAAGCTGAGCAGCACCCTGCGCCCCTACCAGTGCAAACTGCCTCTTACCTGCTGGTAACAAGGGAGAACAGAACACCCAAGAGCCCAACAGGCGGCCGAAAAACCGAAAGGTAAAACGGACCAGCAGAGGCAGACCCCGAGGAGCCTGTGGAAGGTGGCCCCAAGCCCCAAGGGCAGTACTTACAGGGCACCTAGGGAAGGCAGCCCTAGGCGCATGCAGCCCGAGTACTGAAGATAACTCCTGGCTCTCGCACCCATAAAACTAACACCACACTCAAAGCACAGTGCAGTAGCGACACCGGAGCCAGAGCACACGACCATCGCCTATAGCATCAGCCTCAAGAACTGAGGTTTGGGTAGCCGGCGCGGGGGGTCTGGGGCTCCCCCTTCCCCCTCCCGGGGAGGGGGGAGCTGCGCAGACAGCGGCGCGGCAGTGTGTGACGTCACACTAGTTTGCTTGTTTTCGGTTGGGGAGTTCTATCCACTAGTTCGGTTTTAGGTAGCAATTTTAACCAGAATAGGGGTTTGTTTTGGGGCGCTTACCTTTCTGGGTGCCTGTTCCGGTCGATGGCAGACATAGAATGCTTCCAACTACACGGGGGCTTCTATAGGCCATTGCTCCCCTTGCCTCTCTGAGGGGGCCCGGTTCTGGCCGTGGTCCCCGGTAGGCCTAAGAACTCCATACACATGACTGATGCCAAAGTCTGACATTAGCATATCAGCCTGGGATAGCTCCGGGGAGCCGACGGGGCTCCCCCCAGAAAATTGGTTTGTTCTCGTATATAAATTCATATTATTATACATTAAAATTCTATGTATAGTTAGGCATATGTTAGGTTAGGTGTTTAGGTTCAGTTGGCAATTATTTGCATTTGAAGTATTGTATGTGGGTGAAGCATTTATAACATTGTGGTTCGAACAGATGTCATCAGCAAAGCCTTTATTTTTTAATAATTCATCAGTTGTGAGTCATGTGTAAACTGGTTTTCATTCATAAACGGGGTTTGGCGGCTGGGTTAACTAGCATTTGCCTTTATTTATGAGGACGGGCTGTAGGTTTATACCGGTGTCATCCCTGGGTTGAATTACTGACCCCCGGCCCAGGATGCAACCCCACAACAAGACGACTAACTCTTGGGTACCTATTTACGGCTAGGTGGACAGGAGGATGAGGTGAAAGGAAACGCTCCCAACCATTTCTGTGCCTCTTGAAATTCGAACCCAGAATTCTCGACCGAGTCGAGAACGAATCCGACTGTACTACCCGGACCCTCAAATGGGGGTATTAGTTGACTGGATGGGAAGGGAGAGAAGGGTACTTATATATGTACATGTACACACAAAATATAAGATGATACCTGAGTGTTTCCATTCCTAAGAATGAATTGAATCTTGCGTAGATCATCTTGCAGCTTCTGGATCTTGGAAGTCTGTGCATCTGAAAGTCCCTCGCTCTCACACTCCAGCAATAACCCTGGACCATTCTGAGATGATGAGGTGCTTCCTGCCAAAGATAACTGTCATATTAAATGCAACTCAAACTTTCTACAAATACTGTATATACAGTACACTGGGTTCTAGCTCCAACTTTATGACTGGTTCAGGACCCCTCTGTACAGCATTTGATTTACCATTGCACCTGACCTCCGCAAATTTTGTCCACAATTACTGTACTGGTATTGTCTTACTGGTGCAAACTATAAAACAAGCATTAGTGCAAATTTTTATACAGTATCTGTACAGTACCAACAAACACAAACTTTATATTCTTGATATACAAAGTAAATCCAATAAATATTTTTAATTTATATACACTGCAAATCCTCTTATTATCTAAACACCTAATCTGTTACATCGGACACTAACCAGGTTTAAATACTTCCGGTGCATCCAAACTGCAATTTTCCATTGGACAGGATTCTGTTGGAGCAGAAACCCACTGTACTAATTTACAAAAATCTTTTTGTCATGGAATTATTAATATTTAAAGCAAACCTTGTCTTAAGTTGTACATACACCAATTCTTAAAATCCTCTGTCCTAATACACAAAACATATATCATCCACAAAACATCTACAAAATATATTAGTTTTAAGAACACAAGAGTCCTGAAACTGGTGCTGAGTAGAGAAGATTTTATTTGGAGATGAACCTTTCACCTTTAAGGAGTTTCAGGAGTATGGTCTAAGACCTGAGAATAGTATTGGCCCCACTACATCATCACTACTATTTAAACAATCCTAATCAACCAAATCTAATAAAAATATGTGATAAAATGTAGTTTTTGTAATGATGTGCACGAGGTGTATGACATAACATTATCTTAATGCCAGTACAAGTTTTGGATTTTAATAATTTCCAAAATAACACATGCCTATAAGAACGTAAGAATTAAGGAAACTGCAGAATCCTATTGGCCCATACAAGACAGCTCTTATCCTCCCAAACTCATTCATAAGAACAAGTGCTTAGAACAAAAACATGTAGAAGGGGCTGAGATGAGGGAGTTGAAAGTGTTACTAGGTTATGCAGTCGAGTGAGCATGGCTAGTTGCTGTTCTCTACACATTCATGGTATACCAATATTTGGTGGCTCATTTTTCAGGAACCACAGCATTAAAATCTGATACTACAGGCTATGGTAGCAGTATCAGTACTGTACTCTTAAGTGATATCTTATGCAAGTCCCTGTGGCGCAGTGGTAAGACACTCGCCCAGCGCTTGGTAGCGCTTCGGCCTGGGTTCGTATCCTGACCGGGGAGGACTTGATCAGGCACCAGTCCTTAACTGTAGCCTTTGTTTACCCAGCAGTGAATTGGCACCTGGTTGTTAAACAATTTGGCAGGTGATATTCAGGGGAAAATTAGGATTAAGGACCTGTCTGAAACACTACGTGCCAGTGGCTTTACAAGAATGTATATTACTTTTATATATAAATACAAAAAACAAATGCATTCGGAGACTTAAAAACAGACACCAATGTTCAGTGACTCCTTTCTAGGGAACCACTGACTTTAAATCTTATATTAGTATGCAAGGTAGAGTGGTCTAATTACCCAACACAAAGCTGCTATTAGAACAATATCCAACTCTGGCCCCAGACATCACTCGGTACCCCTACTCAAATCTCTGAATATGTTAGATATTAAGTCACTGCACATTCTCTCATGTGTATTATACATATATAAAACTCTAAACTATAATGCCAATCCTGATCTTAAAAGCTTCATAGAAGGTTGTAACAGAACCCATGAGCACCACACCAGAAATAAATACAGTTTTGATACTCCTAGAGTACGTCTTAATCAAACTAGAAATGCTCTGCAAATCAAGGGGCCCAGAATGTGGAATGACCTTCCCAACCATGTTAAAGACTGTACCTCTCTCAACCAGTTTAAGATAAAAACTAAACACTACCTAATAAATTCCCTGTAATCTACCTCACTCCTCTATTGTCAACCCATGTCTGTTATTTTCTTTTCTTTTTTTTTAATCAACACTGTTTGTCAACCTATTGTATTTGTGCTGCTTTTTCAGTCATGTTCCCCCTTTTTTTTATCTTTATTTGTATTTGTTCTCAACACTTTTTATTCTTTATGCTCAATTAGTATTAAGTTCTAGATATTAATGTTTTTCTTGCCCGAAACGCATTGCGTAATAGTGGCTTTAGGCATTGTATGTACTAGCTCTATCTATATATCAATCCATTAATGTAACATCACTTGTATGTATATACCTTACCTGAATAAACATCTGAATCTGAATCTGAATCTGAAAATATAACTTGTTAAAGACAAGACCTGTATATAAATAGCAAGCCCATGGAACTGTATGCAAATATAAATGCCTCCTAAATCTGTATCCAATATACTCATAATCCATAAGCAAGTATTCTCAGGATTCATATTTGACTTGTATTATTTAACTTTTTTTGGGGTAATAAATGGGAGTCAACCTAACCTAGCAACACAAGACTCCTAAAGCATATAGATAGGCACTAACCTAACCTAGCCACACAAGACCCCTGAAGCATATAGAACACACAATGTGGTGTCAAAACACACAATTTTATATAATACACACAATTTTAATACAGCTCATTTTCTAATTGTCAGAACTGTATATATATCATTAGGTTAGGCTGTGTTAGCTTAGGTACAGTTGGGTTAGGTTGGGTAGTTTTTAAATTCGGTTGGTGAACCATCTTGGGGTAGCCACATGACAATTGGGTATGATGTGATTTCTACCCTGACAAAGACCACCTGCTCTGTTATTATAAAGGTTGAAACTGCATGTAATTTTTACTGGTATTGACATTATTTTATGAAATATTTAATTGTAAAACTGGAAACATACTATACATAATACAGTAGCTCTTCTCTACTGTATATTTGATAATGTGTCAAGATTAAGGACAGGAATTTTACTGGTCAAGTGGTCACTATTGCTAATGTTGTTAGTTGTAACTTGTCAGTGCACCAAACTAGAGTAGTACTGGTGCACATGTAGAGCAGTACACATGTGGAGCAGTGCACATGTGGAGCAGTGCACAAGTGGAGCACCTCTCACCTCCAGGGCCAGGCTCGGCCTCGGCACTAACCCAGGCACCAACACGGCAGCCACCTCTCTCAGCCCAGCTAAATAACACAACTACAACGATACATTTGTGCCAGCTGATGACCAATTTAGCATCTGCCAAGAGCATTTCAATTAAACCCCATGACCGGTGATGCTCATATATCAGCCCCATTACATTGCACAGGTCAACAAAGCCTGCTTTTCCTCCTTACAGGTCGCTTTCATCTTCTTAAATAACATCTAAAATCAATTTGCAAGAGTTGAAAAGGCATATAATCTTATGGAGTGTTTCAGTGATACGACTTTGGCGGTAATCCACTGTAAACACACGCCATGTTACAATAAAGAATTCCCGTTTTCGAAGAGATTATGGAGGTCTTCGAGAATAACAGCAAATTGAAGTGAATTAACGACTCACCTCGCCCCATTATCTTGTCAGTCTATGGTCTGATTGTCCACCTATCCTCATAAGAAGTTTGAATGACTGATACCAAGAAACGGCTAAGTTATTGCAGAAATACTACAACTTCAAACCGAACGCAAATACTTAAGTCGTCGCCATATTGTGATGTCAGTCCCAAACAAACCCGTCGACCAATCACAGCCGCCGGAGCCCCCAGCCCCACTGACGTCACTGAGTAAAAGCCCCTCCAACACAACATTCAAATTCTTTTGAAAACAAAATATAAGTGCCTTCTCAATTTTAGTAAGTTATTAGTTCATAATGTTTCGAAGGGTATATAGATTTAGTTACTCTGAAAGAAATAGACTAAAGTTTTTATAACAAAAAGACCTATAAATTGTAAAAATACGTACTATCTAATGTTCCAGTCATTTTTTCTTTGTGTAACTTGCCGCGCGCGCACTCACAGAAGATGGGAAATTGTAGAGTAGTAAGCCTTCTTTACGTAATATATATTCACGTATGGAATACATATTTAAAAATATATATATATCACAAAAGAAGATTAAAAAGCAGAGTTTTGCCAAACACATTATACATCTACAAGTAATCAAAATTTGCAAGATGTGTTAAAGAAAATTTCAGTTGCCCAATAGTACTACATAAAAATCGAGGAATTATACTATATAATTAAAGATTTATAAACCCATTGAACCCAAATAGCACTTCTGGTATAGTTTTAGTAACATGCTACCATTATACAAAAAAAAACTAAGAGAAAGCCCCAAAAACAATTAGGATTTCCTCCTATAGGCAAAAAGTGGTCCATTTTTTATAATGAAAACATCCGTAACTAAAGCAAAAAAATTAATATAAATTTGTGTCTAATCCTAACAAAATGTTAATTCATATAGCCCCTTTAAAGTGCATATATAGTACCATATATAAAATGCAAGAGAATCACAACATACATGTTTATGATAACCTATATGTTTCATACTTTGGCTCTTATGAAGCGCTGTTGAGAAATTCCGTTTCCAGTTCACCTACAGCAGCGCCTTTTACAGCCTCTGGAAAAATCCACTTATGCCCTTCATAAATCGTAATAGATTGTGCAGTCACCTACATATAACATATAGAAACTATAGACCTATTTATGTTTTTTTCACAAATCTTCACAAAACGTTTAAATTAACTTATTGCTTAAAGCAAACATCTTGATGAGATATTTATCATAGTGAGTGCATGCACTGTCACGCCCTATTTCCTGACACCTGTAATGCTACCCTACTCTTTCAAATAATGGTTTGCATATTAACCGTGTCAATTACTAAGACATTATACATCCCTGCACTTCCAAGGTTGCAGCTCTGTAGAACGCCTGTCAAAGACTTGAAGCAGTCATATTAACTATACACTTTTCAGCCTAATTCTTGTTGATAGCTGATTTGATCCCCTTCATTCTAGTTTAAGTACCGGTGAGTATGTCCAATAACTGGATGAGTGAGCTCAAAGACATAGCCTCACACTTGGGGAGGAGGAGTTCGACAAGCCATGCATGGCTTCCAGCCCCAGTCAGGTTACACATCTCTGAGGGCTTTTTGTCTGACAGTGCAACCATGCACCTACTCGCCGAGGCTGCAAATACCAAAACAGTGCTACAGTTGCTAATATACGTGGAGACATTCCTCGGGAGGAGTGGACCCTCTTTCACAAGCCACCAGGTTCCTCTTCCCACCGCGACCTGTAGACATTTACTTGAGGACCATCTCTATAGTGGCCTTAATAAGGAAAGAAAGCCAGCGGCTTGTCACTATTATTGCTAAGGATTTTTTCCCGCTTAATTTTGAATTTAAGTATTGTCTTGGCATTTATGGCTTCGGCGAGTAGATGATTTCAATGGATTTACTGCTCTGTGGGTGAAAAAATGTAAACTATGTCAACAAAATTATTCGCACACCCTCCGTCACTATGTAATGGAGTGCGAAAAGATACGTGAATTCAGAGACAATTCTATAACCAATGTTCCAGCAATGTGTAAATATTTCATTCAAAATGATCTGCTACCAGAAATTTTAGCCAAATATCCCCAGTTTGCTAACTGTAGGTAGTAACTAAGTGATTGTAACCTATCCACCGCTGCCCACTGGATGGGGGGCGGTGTGCAGGACAAACATATCAATTGTGACACTAGCTCTCCACATATGTCAGTTGCTTAATTTAGAAACTGTACTTGTGGTTGATCTCGAACCCATTGTTGATGTGATGTGTATTGAATTTTGTAATTAGCTCATCAAGATTGTAACTTGCTTAGCAAAATGAATTGTGGGGTTCAGTCCCTGAGCCCATTGTGTGCCTCTGTAACCCTTTCCACTACCGCCCACAAGATGGGTATGGGGTGCATAATAAATGAACTAAACTAACATTATTGCTTCTTGAACTTGGAACATTGGACCTTGTCATGAAGTGGTTTGGAATAATACCACGCAACTTGTTTAACATTTGAAAGGTCTCGGTGAAATCAACCCTGTCGTGACTGGTTTATAATGTTGTTAGCCCTATGGCCTTCAACCGCTCCTGGTATGAGAGTTGAGGCAGTTCTGGGATGATTTTTGTCGCCCTGCACTAGACCACCTCTGCCACAGTAGGGCAGACCACCTCTGCCACCTTATGAAGGAGAGGTCTCTATGCTCCATACAGTTGTGTGTGAGGCGCACCAGAGATTTCGTACAACTGAATTATCACTTTCTTTTCCTTGAAGTTAAAAAGTGAGTCATAACTCCTATAGGTCCTTTATCCTATAAATCTGTTGTAGGCTCGTACGTAAAAATAGTAGTTATGGATTATTATGCGCTACCTGTGACGTCTTGCATTTGTCACTCTTCTGACCATTTGTGGAATTAATTTAGATCGGCTAGCAAGACTTCAATACTGATAACGATCCAAAACCCACCTCAAATTCTACTACTAAATGGTTAAGAGTTAATAACGTTGAACAGTTATTCAACGTTCTTGATTGGTCATCAAACTCTACAGTTCAACAAAACATTTGGGATACAAAATAAAGCATGTGACAAGCATGAACAGCATAGTGTGAAGGAGCTGGAAAAGTGTGTGGAGGAAAGATCAGCAGCCCCCTAGTGGGAAGTTTCTGAACTTGCTAACAGACTGCATTGAAACTGAAATTGAAATAAGTTTATTGAGGTAAAATACATACAAAGGGATGAGGTAGCTCAAGCTATTCTCACCCCGTTCAGTACATCCTGTTAATACATACATAGACACACATCACAAACAATAAACATATTACCAAACATTCTGAGAGATAAACATATACGTTTCCTCCTTTACACAAGTAACATACTATATGCAGCGCCTTTACTAAGTTATTGCAGCCTAAGGAGATCATATGAACATAATGAGAAGTCACCACAGCGAGCCTCTTGACGCATTCTGAGCGATGTCCATATTTTTATTTATTTTTTTTATTGATTTATTTATATACAGGAAGGTACATTGGGTTTGTGAGAGTACATAATAATGACATGCTCACATTCTTGCAAAGCCACTAACACGCATAGCGATTCGGGCAGGTCCTTATTCTAACAGATAAGGTAAGATGGATAGGTACATTGTAGCAAAATTTGAGTTCAACATAATAACTACAATATATAGTGACGGAGATGATTACACTGATGAAGATCTAATATAGATCTTCCTTTACTCTATGGAGGGAACTCCATTCCCTCCGCCTTTAACACACTCTCCGTGAGCTTACATATATGTGGGGTTAGATTACATGGCCTATAGTTTCATAGCGATCTTGTCTTTCATGAAGACGAATAATTTTGGCGCCGGAGGGCGGCTAGTTCACCTCATCCTGTGAGCGGTAGCGCAAAAAGGCTTAGAGAGAGCACAAAAGGTCTTAATGAGACCTCAGCGGGTATTTTTGCATCATTAATTATAATCACTCTGCTCACCTTATAATTATAATGACAGCTAGTAACAGCCTTCTCTTACCGCAAGTTTTCCAGATTAACAATATATTATTATACGTTGGAAGGAAAACTCTTTGTTAATTATATCATTTTTAACATTAGGACAACATCTGATGTTCAACATTTTCAACATTAGCCTGTTGCAGGATTACAGTAGAGTTGTTGATTATGGTTGTAAGTCATACAACTCATATAATCAACATGCATATGTCATTTATATACTATATAAATAAGCGAAATATGAATACACTGTAAATATTTCAGATAATTTTAATTTAAACACCATAAAATATTCCATTCACAATAAAATGGTCTGCCATTTCATGCAACGTAAATGTAATTTATTTTTAAATGGTTAAATTTGTTGACAGTATAAAATGTAGTGGTATTGTGTGTGTGTATCCTTGTGTTTGTCCACACACTGTACACTTGACATGATGGATATCCAGGTACAAGCACAATTGCCAGAGGTACTTGTAGCCTAGCAATATTTGAGCTGCCACACCGCCTCTCAGTCTAATGATTTTCTTACCTGTCCCATACAAGTGTTTTGTTTGACATTTCATTGTGATAAACAGTGGATCTGCTAGGTCCTGTTTGCACTCTACTATTCTCTTCAAATTAATCAAAGAGTTTTCGGCTAATGACACTATAAAGTTCTATTTGAGAGCCCAAGATTATGTTCAACGTTGTCTGTATTTCCTGCAAGCTAAGCGAGGGTGTCAGCACTGTGACGTTCCTGCAGCCCATTGTGAGAGGGAATCCACAACGTGACGTTGACCCGCTTATGAAGAATGAACATATATCTATTGCCCTCAGTGACAAGAACGTTACAATTTGACGGCAGGCTACGTACTGCGAGTAATGAGCAAAGGAGTCGGAGATAATTCAGCTGTTTTCTGCAGTGTTTTCAATAATTCTGGGTGCTGCAAGGCTAGCCAACAGTTCAACTTGGAGGATGCCCAATTACTGACTCTTACATTCCTTTCATATGTGTTGCCGTCGGGGTGATGAACAATAATATCACCTCTCGTCCACCCTGTAGCTCAGCTGAAATGTTGTGGTTTTAGATTCAGCAACTCGGAACAAAAAGTTGCAAGTAGCACAGGCTATGTTGAGCCCGTATTGGACTTACCTGCCACAGGAGCGAGGGTGTAACTGGGAACTAAAAGTTCCATCAGTGTGTATGATTGATGAAGATTAAGCCACCCAAGAGGCAGGCACGGGCATATATAGCCCGTAAAATGTATATGGTCTGTGTCACTGTGTGATATTGCATTCAGTTTGCAGACTTGCAGTTTCCAGACAGTTTGTAAATTGTGTATGTATTCAAGGGTATTTAATTCAGCAGTAAACTGAGCATGATAGTTGAGTGTGATTAGTTTCTTGGTGAGGTATGTAGGCGTCAAGACGTCAGAAGGACCATTTGAAATTAGAATTTGAAGGTGTTATCTCTCAGGGTGGTAGAGGGAGAAGATTATCAAGGGAAAGCGCCAAGCCATTACGACTATATAGAAAGTGAAACACTTTTTATGAATATGTTAGATATTAAGTTAAACACTGAATATGTTAGATATTAAGTCACTGTACATCCTCTCAAGTGTACTCTATATATTTAAAACTCTGAATTGTAATGCCAATCCTGACCTTAAACGCTTCCTAGAAGGTTGTAACAGAACCCATGGGCACCACACCAGAAACAAATACCTATTTGATATTCCAAGAGTGCGACTTAATCAAACTAGAAATGCTCTACAAATCAAGGGACCCAGAATGTGGACTGACCTTCCCAATCATGTCAAAGGCTGTACCTCTCTCAACCAGTTAGGAGAAAAAGTACTTGCTAATAAACTCCATGTAACCAACCTTACCTCTAAACGTCAACCCTTGTCTTGCTATTTTCAAACAATTCTGTTTGTTGACCAGCTTATATAACTACTGATTTCCGCCATGTTGTTTCCCCGTTTTTCAATTCAATTTATGCTTTGATTTTAATTAGTATTAAATCTAGGAATCCAACATTATGTTTGGAACTCATCTTGTATGTATGTACTTTTACCAGAATAAACATTTGATTTGATTTTTTTTTTATTCTTGAGCCAATGTAATGATAGAGTTACTAGATATCATCTGGATAATATTTAAATTGGTTAAATGTGAATGCGAACAAGATCTGAGAGTCCTGATTAGAAGGGAACTTAAGCCAAGATATCAATACATCAATGTATGAAATAAGGCAAATAGCATACTGGGATTTACTTCTAGAAGCGTTAGCAACAACATAACTAACAAGTCCACTACAGGGATCACCATACCCCGTGCTACTTTGAACTTTTGTTCCGAGTAGCTGAATCTAAAACAAGAACAACAACATGAGTAGTATAACTGTTATTCTTCAGCTTTATCATGCCCTTGTTAGGTCTAATAATAGGAGTCATATTCCTAGCAAGCCATCACGCTTAGACAAAATGGAAGTTCAGCATCTATGGGATGAAGTATCTAGACTCTAACATCTAGAGTATCTAGGTCAGTGTGAATGTTATGGGGGACATTAATTTTAGAAGAATAAACTTGTTTAACAAAACAGGGAATACCGCAGCAAAAGATTTTTTACAATTAGTTGACGATTGTTTCCTTAAGCAACACATTAAAGATGAGCGCTAGAGGTGTGCTCAGGGTCTGAGCTGCCTTCAGGCCGTACTCACCTAGTTGTGCTTGCGGGGGTTGAGCTCTGATCTTTCGGCCCGCCTCTCAACTGTCTTTGGCTAAGACAGTTGAAAGTTAGAAACTTAGAAACTGTTTCTAACTACTACTACATTTTTTTTTCTCTCCACACACACACACACACCAGAAAGCAGCCCGTGACAGCTGACTAACTCCCAAGTACCTATTTACTGCTAGGTAACAGGGGAATAGGTTTTTTTTTATTTTTTTTTATTATTATTATTTTCTATCACAGACGTGGCCACACATTTACAATGCTAACCAGCATATATACATTTTCTTCTGTCCTCCATGGACAGGGTTAGAGAAGTGTTAAACATATAGTTCAAGGGTTTATTGAACACTCAACCACAGAAGGTGATTCGGTGCTTTTGAAAGAAACTCTGCCCATTGTTTCTCGCCGGCGCGCGGGATCGAACCCGCGCCACAGAATTACGAGTCCTACGCGCTATCCACCAGGCCCCACATGTGTGTGCGTGCGTGAGTGTGTGTGCGTGTGTGAGAGTGTGTGTGCGTGCGTGAGAGTGTGTGTGCGTGCGTGAGAGTGTGTGCGTGCGTGAGTGTGTGCGTGCGTGAGAGTGTGTGTGTGTGTGTGGAGAGAGGCAGCCAGTCAACGTGCTCCAGCAACTCCACGTCTCAACATTGATTTCTTTCTCCCGCCCTGCTCCATTGATTAGTTATTATAACTACACTGCCTCCAAACCCTTAAGGAATGCTATAACGAAATATGAACACAATTGTTTTCGTGAGAAAGCAGGAAAATTGTAATTTATAAACGTAATTATTAGGTTGGGAGAGTACGGAGCATGCGCGGCGATGATGAGAGGTGAGAGAGTGAGAGACCTTTGCTGCTGTTTTCCCAGGCAGTGTGTTTGTGGCAGTGGTGAGTGAGGCAGTGTGGCACCCGGCGTCTCCCGCCCACTCTCACTGGCACTCCCCGGCTCCTGGCACCCTGCAGGTGTGTTTTAAGGTGAGTGTTGTGGTGGCGGAGGGTCAGGCTGGGTGGAGACGGGGCGGCAGGCAGCCTAAATTTTAAATTTAAAAATTATAGTCTATAGTCACCCTATATAGCCTATAGTCACCCACCCTGGACTTTGACCACTACATTATATACCTTCCTCTACCACTGCTACGGATCCCTCCATGCTCAACATTTAAAAAAGTCCCCATGGCGTGGTGATAAAGCACTCGCAAGCGCTTTGGCCGGGGTTTGTATCTTGGCCGGGGATGATTGACTGGGCGTTAATCCTTACCCATAGCCTCTTGTTCACCCAGCAGTGAATGGGTACCTGGTTGTTAAAAGATTTGACGGGTCGTATTCTGGGGGAAATTTAGGATTAAGGACCTGCCCGAAACGCTACGCGTGCTAATGGATATACAAGAATGTAACAACTCTTGGATAAATTAAATAAAATTAAAAACCTGACCTTCATATAATGAGTTTATGTTAGTTATTCTTCAAATCGTTTTCTCATAATTTTAATTTTATGTTATATCTTTTACAAATATATAAGTCTCGCCGCTCTAATTGGAAGCTATAATCAAGTTTTTTTTTTCTATGGCTGTGTTACCTGTTTACTCCAGCCATCAGGGTAATTATTTTTTTTTATAAATCATTGACAAAACTTCTAAATTTAATTTATACAGTACAATAGCATATATACATTATCTTCTGTCCTCCATAGACAGGGTCAGAGATCTGTTAAACATATAGTTCAGTGATTTATTGAACAATCAACCACAGAAGGTGATTGTAGTGCTTATAAAATGCTAATCTAACCTACATACATAAATACATAGATTTACGTCTGTCCTACATAAACGGTGTTCGATGTGTCTTTTTACATAGTGTCTCCTTAATTTGGGTTTATTTATAAAGGTGAAATGCAGTTCTGACCAGGTTCCACATATTCTGTATACACACATTCATACATACACATACATACATATACATACTATATATATATATATATATATATATATATATATATATATATATATATATATATATATATATATATATATATATATACACTTATACACATATACACGGGACCTGACGGCTGGGAGGACAGCGCTCGGGATTCGTAGTTCTAGGGTCCGGGGGATCGATCCCCGGTGAGGGCGGACACAAATAGGCAGAGTTTCTTTCATTCTGATGTTCCTGTTCACCTAACAGCAAATACCTACCTGGGAGTTAGACAGCTGATACTGGCTGCTTCCTGTGTGTGTGTAAAAAAGAAAAAAATCAGTTGACTGACAGTTGAGAGGCGGGCCCAAAGAGCCAGAGCTCAACCCCCGAGTTCACATACACATATACATTTATGTCTCTACTACTTTGACAGGATAAGATAGCTGCTATAGAAACTAGTGTGTTATTAAGCACTTAATCACCGAAGGTGATTAAGGTACTTTTACAAGCTCAGGTTATAGGTACATCACAAACATTTTATAACTAATGCATTACGTAGTCAATCTTGGGTCCAAGTCCAATATATCATCAAGTGTTCCAGTATTCATATAGAAGTTACGCAGTTCAGCATAACTCAGCCCAGGAGGGCGAAAGTCAGTCAATATAGGACATTCTACAATATAATGTTCAAGGGAGTGCATGTTTTCTCTTTCAGAAAGTTGACACCTGGTGTATTGGACACTTTCAGAAAGTTGACACCTGGTGTATTGGACACTTTCAGAAAGTTGACACCTGGTGTATTGGACACTTTCAGAAAGTTGACACCTGGTGTATTGGACACTTTCAGAAAGTTGACACCTGGTGTATTGGACACTTTCAGAAAGTTGACACCTGGTGTATTGGACACTTTCACAAAGTTGACACTTGGTGTATTGGACACTTTCACAAAGTTGACACTTGGTGTATTGGACACTTTCACAAAGTTGACACTTGGTGTATTGGACACTTTCACAAAGCTGACACTTGGTGTATTGGACACTTTCACAAAGTTGACACTTGGTGTATTGGACATTTGGGTTATGAGAGAGCTGCCAGATAGGTCTATATCCCAGGAGAATTCTGGTCACTATAACATCACATGGCCGAGGTCTGACTCCGTGTTAGCCCACTTTCTTACGTAAGTAATGTACTGTAATGCTATGTAAACTAACTCACTTCTTAATGTACAACCATTCGTGAATAAAATTTTAGCTTGATATGATTTACTGTACTCACTAATGACACTAACACACTCACCCCTGCTACACGACACTCTCACCCCTGCTACACGACACTCTCACCCCTGTGGTGTAGTCTGGAGATGATATCACAAGAACTGTGTGGGTGTAGTGAGTGGATGATAACACAAATACTGTGTGGGTGTAGTCTGGGGATGATAACATAAGTACTGTGTGGGTGTAGTCTGGGGATGATAACACAAGTACTGTGTGGGTGTAGTCTGGGGATGATAACATAAGTACTGTGTGGGTGTAGTCTGGGGATGATAACACAAGTACTGTGTGGGTGTAGTCTGGGGATGATAACACAAGTACTGTGTGGGTGTAGTCTGGGGATGATAACACAAGTAGTGTGGGTGTAGTCTGGGGATGATAACACAAGTACTGTGTGGGTGTAGTCTTGGATGATAACACAAGTACTGTGTGGGTGTAGTCTGGGGATGATAACACAAGTACTGTGTGGGTGTAGTCTGGGGATGATAACACAAGTACTGTGTGGGTGTAGTCTGGGGATGATACCACAAGTACTGTGTGGGTGTAGTCTGAGGATGATAACACAAGTACTGTGTGGGTGTAGTCTGGGATGATAACACAAGTACTGTGTGGATGTAGTCTTGGGGATGATAACATAATACCATTCGTGTCGTCAGCTCTTGCGTGTATCTAATCTTATCGCCAAATCGTTTAGTGAATCGCAGAGCTCCAAGCTGGGAAACAATGGGAAACATAATTGTGATTACTATCGCCACTATTCACGGTGTTATCACCAAGTTCTCTGCGTGTTGTTGTCAATCAATACGTCAACTATTTTCATGATGAGCGGCATCTTTTATCTTAAGCGTTGACAGGAAAGCGATTGTTCCGGGTTCCTGTCCGAAACGTTGTGCATGCTACTGGCTTTTCAAGAATGTAAGAATATAAATAAAAAATATATATATAAACATATAAATATTATATATAAATAAATAAAAAAGTTGAGGTGGTAGGCGTTCTCTCATGCTGATGCTCACAATAACATTGTACAAGTAGGTAATAATATTTCCCTGGTTAGTGTAAAGTCTGTAAATGAAGTTGTAATATCCCTGAGACATTCTTTAATATTACTTTTACTGAGTCTGCATTACATAAATATATGTCCGATATTTTCATATTTCAACATCATCTATTTGGCCAGTGGAATTATCTCACATAACATTGTGTTAATATATATATATATATGAAAGTGCAAACCTGTAATGACTGTCCAGTTTCTTCATGGCTTTCATAGGGCTTCCAGCGCTAGGCTTCTAACAGAGCTTCCAAGGCCTCTCTCTCTACTATATATATATATATATATATATATATATATATATATATATATATATATATATATATATATATATATATATATATATATATATATATATATATATATATGCAACAATGATCACAAAAACACTGATCCAAGTATGCAGAATAACCACACATGAAAAATAGAAAATGCTTAACGCGTTTGCGTTAAGCATTTTCGCGTTAAGCATTTTCTATTTTTCATTTGGTTATTCTGCATATATATATATATATATATATATATATATATATATATATATATATATATATATATATATATATATATATATATATATATGGACTACAAGGTCGGTCTGGGTTGGTGAAGGCAGAATATGTAAACCGCATACGATATAATGTCATCATATTGACATGTTGTCTGTGTAAACCACGATTCCAGAAAGTGCTTAAAATAATTATTCCTGGTTGACGAACTTAAACTGTCAAATCAGCCATAGGCTTGCGTCAGTCTGCTGCGCTAAGAGTTCTTCAACTAATATAAAAACATTGAACAAGCGTATGCATGTGCCTTAAGAAACTGGAGGAGTCAGCACCAACTGATAGGACAAAGCCACATTTGGTTACATTTAATTTCATTCCAGTCACAATAATGAGGATATAAATAGCTTTCTTAATGCATTCTCTTCCCCTGCTTCAAACACTTATGTTGATATTGGGATGTTGCGCTTAGTCTTTCTTGTGTGAACACTGATCTAAAGTATTCATTCATTGGCTGCCTTTTTATCATCAATTATAACTTGCTTGGTCTTTTCTTTTAAGAGTCCTACCGAATCTATTATCTTCGGTTTACTTTATGTAGGCATTAACACTACGGATCTTTCTTAATGTTGCGAGAAAGTTTTCAGTCACAGTTCCTTATGGCTGATCTGGTTTTATGAATAACTGAATGTAATTACTGCACTTATCTCGTAATCTATGTAATCGCTGGTGGACTTATTTGAGTTTTATTTGTTGTTGCCGCTGGAACCGGCTAGTTTATTGTGCACCCCATACTCATCCTGTGAGCGGTAGTTTATTGTGCACCCCATACTCATCCTGTGAGCGGTAGTTTATTGTACTCAGCTAGTTGTGCTTGCGGGGATTGAGCTCTGGCTCTTTGGTCCCGCCTCTCAACTGTCAGTCAACTGGTGTACAGGTTCCTGAGCCTAGTAGGCTCTATCAGTATCTATATCTACATATGAAACTGTATGGAGTCAGCCTCCATCACATCACTACCTAATGCATTCCATTTGTTAACTACTCTGACACTGAAAAAGTTCTTTCTAATGTCTCTGTGACTCATTTGGGTACTAAGTTTCCACCTGTGTCCTTTGTTCGTGTTCTACCCGTGTTAAAGAGTTTGTCTTTGTCCACCCTGTCAATTCCCCGAGAATTTTGTAGGTGGTTATCATGTCTCGCCTTACTCTTCTGTCTTCCAGGGACGTGAGTTTCAGCTCCTTTAGCCTTTCCTCGTAGCTCATACCTCTCAGTTCCGGGACGAGCCTGGTGGCATACCCCTGAATCTTCTCTAACTTTGTCTTGTGTTTAACTGCATGTTAAACATATTGCATGTTGACTGTCTGCATGTATGTAAACAGACATGTCAGACTGCATGTGTGATCTCTCAAGAGATAGGCTTTGTATTTTGATGAAGATCGAGTTCCTAGTAGCGTTTGCTGTAGAATGGATACTTGTAGCTGTGCTAAGGATAAAATGATGTTGGAAGCGTGGCAAGTCTCTGGGTACATGAGTTCACTCTCACTACTCTTAATATGAGCTCTTATGGACGAATTCTATCTTAGATTATAGATCAGGGACTCTCCGATTATCTAGGGAGTGATTACAGGTAATTTAACAAGTAATGTTTTTGCGGTAGTGTCCACCGAGACTGGCCTCAAACACTGCCTGCACACGTGCATCGCCTCATTGTCAACAAAGAAAGATCAGGTACTGGGCGCTTCTGCTCCACCGGCGTCGCCCCGCTCCACTCCAGTCAAGGTGCCGTCAAAGATTATAGATTGATTATTTTCATTATTTAGACTGATTATTGTGATAAAGTTTATCTACTCGCTAAATACTTAGTGGACTTAATGATTATTGACAATACTTGATAGTACAATTTGTTCTTTATTAAGGATTTTGAAAATACGTCACTGGAAGCCATTATTTTGTTCCAACAATATTTTGATTATCTGGAAGCTTCTAGTCTTGAGATCACATGTACAATGTTATATAGGTATTGAGCTCAATGGTGTACTTGACCAAATGGTCATGTTGGCTTTTAATATAGATACTGATCAGTATCATCCGTAAAATCATCATCAGTAGATCAGTAGATATATGATTCTGATGTAAAATATTAATATAGTATGGAAATATTTCATTCCCTAGATGATAATATTGATATAGCGAGTGGAATTTTCCACGTGGCAGGTAGATCGCTGAAGTGCTGACTAAGCCCTGGAAATTGATTTAGAAACAAATTTGTATTTCTTCCTTTTAAACGATAAATCTTGGGCGTGTAGCAACTAAAATCAAAGATAGTTACTTATAATTACTGGCCAAAGACGAGATAAAGTGGCCTCTAAAAGACAGATGACTCACTGCAACTCGTAATATCAATGTTACTTTACATATTTCGTGTTGGCAATTCAGTTTGCAAAAATCAACAAGAGATCAGCTTCCTTTTTTAGGAATTAAAATTTAATGCCACTCTCCATAGTGTACAACAAATCACTGGTAACAGGTGAACTGCCAAAAACTTGGAAGACGGCCTATGTTGCTCCAATATATAAGAAGAGTGATCGGCAGGAAGCACTGAACTACAGGCCAGTGTCCCTAACTTGCATTCCATGCAAGCTGATAGAGAAGATTGTGCGAAAAAAGCTAGTAGAACATCTGGAGCGAAAGAACTGTGTAACACAACATCAGCATGGGTTCAGAGATGGCAGATCATGCCTAACAGGTTTAACTGAGTTCTATGACCAGGCAACAAAAATTAAACAAGTCAGAGGGGGCTGGGCAGACTGCATATTTTTGAACTGGCAGAAAGCCTTTGACACAGTACCACATAAGGGCACAAACTGGAGATGCAGGCAGGAGTGAAAGGGAAGGTACTCCACTGGATAAGGGAGTATCTAAGCAACAGGACAGCGAGTCACTGTGAGGGGTGAGGTCTCGGAGTGGAGGGGAGTCACCAGTGGAGTCCCACAGGGTTCAGTCCTTGGACTTATACTATTTCTGATATACGTAAATGATCTCCCAGAAGGAATTGACTCGTTCCTCTCAATGTTTGCTGATGATGCAAAAATTATGAGGAGGATCGAGACAGGAAGATAGTATGAGGTTACAAGATAACCTAGACAAACTGAAGGAATGGTCCAACAAATGGCTACTAAAGTTCAACCCAAGTAAATGTAAGGTAATGAAACTTGGAGGAGGAACTAGGAGACCAGACACTGGATACCGAATGGGAGGTGAATTCCTTCACGAAACGGACAGAGAGCAAGATTAAGGAGTTGATATCACGCCAAACTTGTCTCCTGAAGCCCACATCAAAAGAATAACATCAGCGGCCTATGCGAGTCTGGCTAACATCAGAACTGCGTTCAGGAACCTGTGTAAGGAATCCTTCAGAACCTTGTATACCACATATATAAGACCAATCCTGGAGTATGCAGCCCTAGCATGGATCCCGTATCTTGTCAAGCAGAAGACGAAGCTGGAAAAAGTTCAGAGGTATGCCACTAGGCTAGTCCCAGAACTAAGAGTCATGAGTTACGAGGACAGGCTACGTGAACTGCACCTCACGTCGCTGGAAGACAACTGTACACTTGTTAAGACAGCAGTTACACGGTCAACGGACTCAATATTACATAAAGCGCTTCCCGCCAAACATAACAACAAAATGTAACACATAACATGAATAGAATGACTCACAGGCGCCAGCGTTGAGGTCAATCTGGTTTGTGGAGCTTTCTTCTTGTATACTTGTGGCTTCCTGGAGGACGACAACCTCCCTTCCAACCCCGCATGTCTGTACTGGTGAGGGACCGAGGCTCAGTATGTCTGTACTGGTGAGGGACCGAGGCCCAGTATGTCTGTACTGGTGAGGGACCGAGGCTCAGTATGTCTGTACTGGTGAGGGACCGAGGCCCAGTATGTCTGTACTGGTGAGGGACCGAGGCCCCGTATGTCTGTACTGGTGAGGGACCGAGGCCCAGTATGTCTGTACTGGTGAGGGACCGAGGCCCAGTATGTCTGTACTGGTGAGGGACCGAGGCCCCGTATGTCTGTACTGGTGAGGGACCGAGGCTCAGTATGTCTGTACTGGTGAGGGACCGAGGCTCAGTATGTCTGTACTGGTGAGGGACCGAGGCTCAGTATGTCTGTACTGGTGAGGGACCGAGGCCCAGTATGTCTGTACTGGTGAGGGACCGAGGCCCAGTATGTCTGTACTGGTGAGGGACCGAGGCCCCGTATGTCTGTACTGGTGAGGGACCGAGGCTCAGTATGTCTGTACTGGTGAGGGACCGAGGCTCAGTATGTCTGTACTGGTGAGGGACCGAGGCCCAGTATGTCTGTACTGGTGAGGGACCAAGGCCCAGTATGTCTGTACTGGTGAGGGACCGAGGCTCAGTATGTCTGTACTGGTGAGGGACCGAGGCTCAGTATGTCAGTACTGGTGAGGGACCGAGGCTCAGTATGTCTGTACTGGTGAGGGACCGAGGCCCCGTATGTCTGTACTGGTGAGGGACCGAGGCTCAGTATGTCTGTACTGGTGAGGGACCGAGGCTCAGTATGTCTGTACTGGTGAGGGACCGAGGCCCAGTATGTCTGTACTGGTGAGGGACCGAGGCCCAGTATGTCTGTACTGGTGAGGAACCGAGGCTCAGTATGTCTGTACTGGTGAGGGACCGAGGCTCAGTATGTCTGTACTGGTGAGGGACCGAGGCTCAGTATGTCTGTACTGGTGAGGGACCGAGGCCCCGTATGTCTGTACTGGTGAGGGACCGAGGCTCAGTATGTCTGTACTGGTGAGGGACCGAGGCTCAGTATGTCTGTACTGGTGAGGGACCGAGGCTCAGTATGTCTGTACTGGTGAGGGACCGAGGCCCAGTATGTCTGTACTGGTGAGGGACCGAGGCCCAGTATGTCTGTACTGGTGAGGGACCGAGGCTCAGTATGTCTGTACTGGTGAGGGACCGAGGCTCAGTATGTCTGTACTGGTGAGGGACCGAGGCTCAGTATGTCTGTACTGGTGAGGGACCGAGGCCCCGTATGTCTGTACTGGTGAGGGACCGAGGCTCAGTATGTCTGTACAGGTGAGGGACCGAGGCTCAGTATGTCTGTACTGGTGAGGGACCGAGGCTCAGTATGTCTGTACTGGTGAGGGACCGAGGCCCAGTATGTCTGTACTGGTGAGGGACCGAGGCCCAGTATGTCTGTACTGGTGAGGGACCGAGGCCCCGTATGTCTGTACTGGTGAGGGACCGAGGCTCAGTATGTCTGTACTGGTGAGGGACCGAGGCTCAGTATGTCTGTACTGGTGAGGGACCGAGGCCCAGTATGTCTGTACTGGTGAGGGACCGAGGCCCAGTATGTCTGTACTGGTGAGGGACCGAGGCTCAGTATGTCTGTACTGGTGAGGGACCGAGGCCCAGTATGTCTGTACTGGTGAGGGACCGAGGCCCAGAATGTCTGTACTGGTGAGGGACCGAGGCCCAGTATGTCTGTACTGGTGAGGGACCGAGGCTCAGTATGTCTGTACTGGTGAGGGACCGAGGCCCAGTATGTCTGTACTGGTGAGGGACCGAGGCTCAGTATGTCTGTACTGGTGAGGGACCGAGGCCCAGTATGTCTGTACTGGTGAGGGACCGAGGCTCAGTATGTCTGTACTGGTGAGGGACCGAGGCCCCGTATGTCTGTACTGGTGAGGGACCGAGGCTCAGTATGTCTGTACTGGTGAGGGACCGAGGCTCAGTATGTCTGTACTGGTGAGGGACCGAGGCCCAGTATGTCTGTACTGGTGAGGGACCGAGGCCCAGTATGTCTGTACTGGTGAGGGACCGAGGCCCCGTATGTCTGTACTGGTGAGGGACCGAGGCCCAGTATGTCTGTACTGGTGAGGGACCGAGGCTCAGTATGTCTGTACTGGTGAGGGACCGAGGCCCAGTATGTCTGTACTGGTGAGGGACCGAGGCTCAGTATGTCTGTACTGGTGAGGGACCGAGGCCCAGTATGTCTGTACTGGTGAGGGACCGAGGCTCAGTATGTCTGTACTGGTGAGGGACCGAGGCCCAGTATGTCTGTACTGGTGAGGGACCGAGGCTCAGTATGTCTGTACTGGTGAGGGACCGAGGCCCCGTATGTCTGTACTGGTGAGGGACCGAGGCTCAGTATGTCTGTACTGGTGAGGGACCGAGGCCCCGTATGTCTGTACTGGTGAGGGACCGAGGCTCAGTATGTCTGTACTGGTGAGGGACCGAGGCTCAGTATGTCTGTACTGGTGAGGGACCGAGGCCCCGTATGTCTGTACTGGTGAGGGACCGAGGCCCAGTATGTCTGTACTGGTGAGGGACCGAGGCTCAGTATGTCTGTACTGGTGAGGGACCGAGGCCCAGTATGTCTGTACTGGTGAGGGACCGAGGCTCAGTATGTCTGTACTGGTGAGGGACCGAGGCTCAGTATGTCTGTACTGGTGAGGGACCGAGGCCCAGTATGTCTGTACTGGTGAGGGACCGAGGCCCAGTATGTCTGTACTGGTGAGGGACCGAGGCTCAGTATGTCTGTACTGGTGAGGGACCGAGGCCCAGTATGTCTGTACTGGTGAGGGACCGAGGCTCAGTATGTCTGTACTGGTGAGGGACCGAGGCCCAGTATGTCTGTACTGGTGAGGGACCGAGGCTCAGTATGTCTGTACTGGTGAGGGACCGAGGCCCAGTATGTCTGTACTGGTGAGGGACCGAGGCCCAGTATGTCTGTACTGGTGAGGGACCGAGGCCCAGTATGTCTGTAGTAATAAGAAAGTGATGATACGGAGGGGAAGGGGTGGGGGGGGGTATCTTGTAGGAGCCAATACTATCTATATATACTTTTAGGCATGACACACTGGGCAGGGGCAGGTGCCAGCGGCAGGGGGGGAAGGTGTCATCGGGCAGGGTGCCAGGGGCAGGGTGCCAGGGAGTAAGGACAGGGTGCCAGGGGCAGGGGTCATCGTGTAGGGTGACAGGAAGGAGGGTGTCGGCGGACAAAGGGTTGTGTGTTAGAGTGTTATGGTGTAGTGGACGGGTACTAGTATGAGAACTACATGTAGTGACACCACCACCAAACAACCCCAAGACAGTGTGACACTATAACTGCCAGAGTTAGGCTGGGGTATCACTACCTTGGGAGGTAACTGCAGGTAATGACTCTCCCTCACCAGTGAGCAGCGCTCAGTGAGGAACAACTTGACCACACACACTTCTAATGCCACGTGATATCTGGAGCATGAGTGTAACTACTGCACTCACTTATGGATATTAAATGTTCTCATACTCTACCCAAAGTTTGTCAGTGCAGACTCAACTCGCATCCATTGTTTTGGTCAAGTTCCAGTATGTTTATTGAGACAAGAAAATACAACTCAAAGGGATAGAGTTGTAACGGGGGGGGAGGAGGGAAATAGCTCTCTCTAGTCCATTATTCCACCCCCAGTTAACTAACGAGGCCGTAGGAAACAGCTATTTGTAATAGAATAGTTTTATAATAGAAATAAACAAGTGTTTACTAACCAATGTGTGTTCAGGGCGGCCTTAAGAACCTCAACTTAAGAATTAAAGAACAGCGTAGACATGATAACGACGTACAAACTTCTAAAGGGAGCAGACCAAGCTTATGAAGAAACAATGTTCGAAACAGAACAGCAGAACGAAGAGAAACACACAATGACGACGAGTGAACAGTTATTGCATTAAATTACTGAAGGTTTGAAAGGCAGAGGCTTAGACAGGAGCTAAAGCTCGACTCTGCCAATCACATGTAGGTGAGTACACACACACACAGGTAGCAGTATACTCACAAGGTGTGTAAACAACGTGTACATCTTCCTCCCAACAGGTATACCTCACACATGAACGGTACAGTCAAGGAAGAAGTATACCAACGTGTCATCAGATGATACACAGCGCCTCCTCATGTGTCGTCGCCAGCTGATACGTAATTACTCGGTGATACATGAACAATGAACTGAAGTAGATTTAAAAGTGTGGAATTGTGTACAAGATAGTGTCAATAGTGTGAGAGAGAGATTAAGAGTTGTGTTGAGGAGGAAGAGGCGCCATCATGGAACAGCTACTGGAGCATATCGGGGAGTTCGGAGTGTACCAGCGGCGACTCTTCCTCTTGCTCTCACTCCCAACCATCGTTGTCTCCATGCAGAAGTTGGCCTGGGTCTTCCTTGGCGCCCGCGTTGACCACAGGTCAGTACACACCTGTCTTCTGCACTCCCACACCCGTCCACTACACTCACACACCCGCGTCAACCATATATTAGTATATTTTGGTAGCACTCTTGTAAACATATATTGTTAAATGTGACCGAAAGGGTAAGATTGATGATTCTAACACTAATCTTCTCAATATTTCTTATGTTTTTTCTTCACTATCGAGGGAAGTTGAAAAATTAACTCTAGAAAGTTCATTTTCACACTATATTATAGTCTGACGCCTAGGGATGCGTTTCGCAAGGCACTCCTTACATTTCCAAAGACATTTTTTTCACGCTCTGCCAAACCGTAAAAAGGTGAGGTGGTTCGGGACGTGATTGAGATGAACAAGTGGATGAATGGCATAATAGGTATTAATTGGCCATTAAATCCCTGTATTCTTGCTGCTACTGTCTCTGTGTTAGTTCGGGGTCTTGAGGTGGGTGGAATGTAATTGTGTTAACTGGTTGTTGATTACTGGTGTTGACTTTTTGATGTGTAGCGCCTCGCTGATGTCCAGTCTTCAGTTGTCGTTAACCTGTCGATAATTTCAGTGTTGCTAGTTAAGATGTCTCTGGTGATGGTCTGGTTATGTGTGGAGGTTATATGTTCCTTGATGGCGCCCTGTTGGTTATGCATTGTTAGTCGCCTGGAAAGAGACGTTGTTGTTTTGCCTATATACTGAGTTCTTTGGGGCTGACAGTCCCCAAGTGGGCATTTAAAGGCATAGACGACGTTGGTCTCCTTCAAAGCGTTCTTCTTCGTGTCTGGGGAGTTTTTCATGAGAAGCTTGGCCGTTTTTTTGGTTCTATAATTATCAATTGTATTTTCTGTTTTTTGTCTGTAGGGATGACGTTCCTATCAACAATATTTTTCAGGACCCTTTCCTCCGTTTTATGAGCCGTCGTAAAGAAATTCCTATAAAATAGTCTAATAGGGGGTACAATAGGGTGTTGTGTTGGTTGACTCTTCAAAAGTTGCATGGCGTTTCACTTTTCTTTTTATGATGTCTTCAACGAAACCGTTAGAGAAGCCGTTGTTGACTAGGACCTGCCTTACCCTACAGAGTTCTTCATCGACTTCTTTCCATCCTGAGCTGTGGCTGAGAGCACGGTCGACGTAAGCGTTGACAACACTCCTCTTGTACCTATCTGGGCAGTCACTATTGACATTGAGGCACACTCCTATGTTTGTTTCCTTGGTGTAGACTGCAGTATGGAAGCCTTCGCTCCTTTCCGTGACTGTTACATCCAGAAAGGGCAGCTTCCCATTATTCTCCATCTCGTACGTGAAACTCAACACACATAAGAAATATCGAAAAAATTCGTGTTAGAATTATCAATCTTATTTTTTCGGTCATATTAAACAACATATATATATATATATATATATATATATATATATATATATATATATATATATATATATATATATATATATATATATATATATATACACACACGACAGTAGCGTGTATTCAAACGTATGCCTAATGTATATATAAGTTGTAACTGCAATATTTTCCTTTGAATAGTGTTGATAAAGTCAAAGTGGCAGGTTAGAGGAAGAGTTGTGACAGATGTGTGTGTGTGTGTCTCCCCCTTGTGTGCAGGTGTCGTCTGTGGTGGGAGGACGACAACGCCACCTTCACCCTGGACGACGACGTGGCCAACGTCTCGCTGCCCTGGGACCCCCACCGTCAACACTACCACCAGTGTTACTTCTGGAGGTGGGTCTCTCTCTCTCATGTGTTGCTCTACCCTCTCACACCCTCCCCTGCCGAGGACACTCACTCTGCCACACTTTATCACACTCCTCTCTGGCAACACAACACCCACAAGCAGGGTGGTAGTGTGTGCCAGGGTGTACAACACAACAGATTGTGACATTGTTGTCAGTGTGACAGTCAAACCCTGACACGTGTTGCCAGCATGACAGTCCTGGTGACTTTCCTCTTCATAAGCACACACGTCCTAAATGATGTTGTAAACAACACCACATAAACAACGCCACTCATGGATGCTCGTCAACAAGTTCGCACAAAACACAATAATCACTAACTACATAGTATAATAATAATAATTCATTGTGTCGGGGGACAGGAAGCTAGGTTATATATATATAATACATGTTAGTCTTATACAGAAGCCTCCCTCCCTCCCCCCATCAGCATGCCGCCCCACAAGCTGCCTACTTATTTACCTATTTAAATCTATTTACTGCTGGGGTAGAGAAGAGCATGAGGTGAAAGGATACGCTCCCAAAAATTTCTGTGTCGCCCGGGATTCAAACCCGGAATTTCTCGATTGTGAGTCGAGAACTAATGTGACTATACTAACGGGACCTCTACAGAGACATATACATGTTGACCCTCTACAGACACATATTTTAGAAGAAAACACCTAAGTAATCACCATATATATATATATATATATATATATATATATATATATATATATATATATATATATATATATATATATATATATATATATACATACAGTTACACGATTCTTAGGGCAATCGACAAGACTGATAAAATGGAGAGACGTTGAGAATATGACAAGGAAGAGGATGTTAAGAGGCCGGGAGACATCCGGCCCGGATGATAAAGGAAGGTTGGTGAACACGGCCTGGCCTGCCGTGCCCTGGCCTGGCCTGCCGTGCCCTGGCCTGGCCTGCCGTGCCCTGGCCTGCCGTGCCCTGACCTGGCCTGCCGTGCCCTGGCCTGGCCTGCCGTGCCCTGGCTTGCCGTGCCCTTGGCTGGCCTAGACACACAGCAAACGGTAACAGTCAACAGTTACCACAACAGGAGGTACAACAGGCTGCAGGGGGGGGGGAGTGACTGTTGCAGGTCATACCTATAGTATGACCAGGGGGGGGGCGTAGTACACTCAGGTCAGGGTGTAGTATGTTGACCAGATCACACACTAGAAGGTGAAGGGACGACGACGTTTCGGTCCGTCCTGGACCATTCTCAAGTCGATTGAGAATGGTCCAGGACGGACCGAAACGTCGTCGTCCCTTCACCTTCTAGTGTGTGGTCTGGTCAACATACTTCAGCCACGTTATTGTGACTCATCGCCTGCACCAAGGTGTAGTACACCGCTCTCTCTATATAGTCACCGAGAAGTGCGGTATACTTATCGGTGTATATACGCTCAGGCATGGGAACCTTCCCTGTACATTCACTGAAATATCGGGTATATTAATCGGTGCATATACACCCATAGTCGGTTACACCTTTCTGTGTAAGTATACCGAGATATGAGGTACACATTTCTCTGTGTATAGACTGAGAAGTTGGGTATATCTCTGGGTGTATATATACTGAGATATGGGTACACCGTTCAGTGTGTGTATAGACTGAGCAAGGAGGTATACACCGCCCAGGTGAGTATAGCCACAGGGTTGGTGCAAGGCAGAACAGCTAAACCTATTGATTTTCTGGCAAATATTGATACGGCTCTCCCATGATCAATACGTTATACATTTGTCATGACCAATGAATGATAATGAGAACATTTAGTGCATAAGGTAGTGTGACGAGGAGGAAGATGAGGGCCAACTCTTGTGTTCCAGCGAGGTGTCGCTGGAGCCGCTGGGGCGACCCAACACCAGCCACGTCCAGCCTTGTGACGCCATGGTCTACGACACCTCAGAGTACCGCACCAGCGCTGTTATTGACGTGAGTCTTCACCGTCACCCGTTCCCTACACTGGCACCCTCTCACAGTGTTAGGGATCCTAGCTAGCGAGGCAGTGTGTTAGGGGATCCTAGCTAGCGAGGCAGTGTGTTAGGGATCCTAGCTAGCGAGGCAGTGTGTTAGGGTACCTAGCTAGCGAGGCAGTGTGTTAGGGTACCTAGCTAGCGAGGCAGTGTGTTAGGGTACCTAGCTAGCGAGGCAGTGTGTTAGGGTACCTAGCTAGCGAGGCAGTGTCAGGTACCTAGCTAGCGAGGCAGTTTCAGGTACCTAGCTAGTGAGGCAGTGTCAGGTACCTAGCTATATAGCGAGGCAGTGTCAGGTACCTAGCTAGTGAGGCAGTTTCAGGTACCTAGCTAGTGAGGCAGTTTCAGGTACCTAGCTAGTGAGGCAGTGTCAGGTACCTAGCTAGTGAGGCAGTGTCAGGTACCTAGCTAGTGAGGCAGTTTCAGGTACCTAGCTAGTGAGGCAGTGTCAGGTACCTAGCTAGTGAGGCAGTGTCAGGTACCTAGCTAGTCGTGTTGGCTCTCATAATAAACTAATATGGCCCATCACCAGCAAGATAATCCACATCAACCGAGAGTTTTCTCTAGAGGACCAACAGCAAGTACCAATCACACATGTAATACTGCCAATATAGGAGTTATCTAACACCTGTAACACTGCCAATATAGGAGTTATCTAACACCTGTAACACTGCCAATATAGGAGTTATCTAATACCTGTAACACTGCCAATATAGGAGTTATCTAACACCTGTAACACTGCCAATATATGAGTTATATAACACCTGTAACACTGCCAATATAGGAGTTATATAACACCTGTAACACTGCCAATATAGGAGTTATATAACACCTGTAATACTGCCAATATAGGAGTTATATAACACCTGTAATACTGCCAATATAGGAGTTATATAACACCTGTAATACTGCCAATATAGGAGTTATATAACACCTGTAATACTGCCAATATAGGAGTTATATAACACCTGTAATACTGCCAATATAGGAGTTATATAACACCTGTAATACTGCCAATATAGGAGTTATATAACACCTGTAACACTGTCAATATCAGAGTTGTACTGAAGGCCTCCAAAAGCCTCGCCTGATGCAGAACCAAGAGTAGTATGGTCACTAAGCCTCGGGTGTACATAAGTTACCTAATTTACCAAAGGGCTACCAAAACTAGTGGTCCCAATAAGGACAGGAAGCCGGCGACTTGTCAAAGGTTCCCCCATTTGTCCTGATAGTTTTTTCCACCAGGATTCTTTTCCACCAATTCTTTAGTGTTTTGGCATTACGGCTTCGGCGGGTAGGCGGTTCGATAGCTTTATGACTCTGTAGGTGAAAAAGTCCTATATGTTCTCAGTCCCACATTGTGGCTTGTTGAACCTGAAACCGTTGCTCGTTGTTTGTGATACATCTGATCTTTTGAAGTTGTCTGGATCAACGTCCTAATTGTTCAGTATTTTAAAAGTGTCACCGAGATCTGCCCTGTCATGCCTGGTTGGCAGTGTTGTTATCCCTGTGCCCCCCCCCCCAGCCGTTCCTGTTGTGGGAGTACACCATATACCTGATAGTTACTGGGAACAAGTAGAGGCAGGAGAAGCGTGGCGGGAATGAGATGCGAGGCTGTGCGCCCACAGGGCCTCCCGCCCTCCATAACAACACTGCCCTATAGTGTTTACACAAACTGGAATCATCAACCATTAAAACAAAGTATACAGAATCCACAGCCAAAAAAAAAGCAACAGCATCAAGGAGAATGAAGGGAAATTCAATATCACAAACCCAGTTACTTCATTGATACTATGAAAATATAATTTTGTGACGGACTAATCTCTTTTTTGGAAACGGTAACCAGTTATTCAGACAAAAGACTTCCAGTCGACGTAGTATACACGGTCTTCTCTAAAACTTTTGATAAGACTTGATTTTCGTGTAAACATCAGTGATATAGATGAGATTATTACTTGCCATTCTACCAAATTTGCAAATGACAAAAAGATCTATAGTACTTGGATGGGGTCTGAGAGTTCTACTCTGTGGTAGAAAATAATAATAATAATAAAAGTTCTTCTACTCGGCCCGAGACCAGGAACTAGGAAGTAATAAATTAGGAAGTGAAAATGATAGAGACTATGTAGAGATATCTACATAAACACCATAAATGGTCGGAACGCTAGTAACTGCTTTTTAATACTGAAAAATGCAAGAGCTTGCATGTGTGACAACAAATCACATCACAATTCTCATATCAGCAATACTACCATGCATGCAGCAGATGGATGAAGAAAAGGACCTGTTAGGATCCACCAGTCATTGAAAATTGTACAACAAATACGAGCTGTAGTTAAAAAATAAAGTAAACCAAACCTTAGGAATAATTAACTGAGTCTTTCACTTCAAGGAAAAGAAAGTAGTTATTCAACTAGTTCAAGTTGGGGGGGGGGCAACTCTGTCCCCCCCCAACCTGAACTACTGTATCCAAGCATAGAGACCTCACCCTCAAAAGGACATATATATATCTCTCGTGTGGAGAATGTTCAACAAAGCTACAAAAATCATGCCAGACGGCAGTCAATTCGCCTACACCAGGAAGAGTTGAGGTCCCAGGACTAACATTAATGCACAACAAACACACACACCCTGGCTGATCTCAACCAGACCTTAGAGATACTGAACAAGTTACAGGACATTAAACCACACTACTTCTTTGAAATGTCAAATGTAACGCATACACGGGGAACACCTTCCTGCTCAACAAGACAACGTAGGACGGAAACAGGATATTATTAGAAAGAAGAAACAGGAGAAACAAACATTACTGCAGTTCAACAACCCATTGGGGAAGATTCTCAGGAACTACAGGACTTGGCAAGCCGTTGACTTCCTGTCCTCGTCAAGCCCACTAGAATATATGCTAGCCCTCAGGTAAATCCGGGTAAAATCTTTGTTTACACATCTCCTCACGATATTTCCCCTCAATAAGCATCTGGGTGTGTGTCCACACACTCTGAGCGTGCTGTTTCTCCGCTACATCTTAAGTGTATTGTCTTGGTCCAAACATCCTAATGTGATCCAGGATGTTTGGACGTCCCACACACACTTTAATTCAAAATCGGACTCCCATAGCAAGTATACTGTTATCTTGGACTATACTTGCTCTCCATTCTTCTTCCATGTTTACATCCTCGTGTTCCATCTCTCATTCTTACCCATCGTCCCCACCCCTCTTGTTCCTATCCTCTCATTCTTACTCTTTTGTTCTTATCCTCTCATTCTTACCTTCTCGAACTTACCCTCAAGATCCACGAACACAGCCGCCTTGATACTCATTATAAATAATGTGCTCTTGGTATGATATAAAAACTATAAAGTTGTGAGGAAAATGAGAGAGGAGAGTGAGGGCCGTGAGTGAAGACTGTTGTTGCTGTTGTTGCAGTACGAGCTGGTGTGCGAGCGGGCCTGGCTGAGGGCCACCGTGCAGAGTGTCTACATGATGGGCATGCTGGTGGGCTCCTACCTCTTTGGTGACCTCTCAGACAGGTGGGTCAAGGGTCACGCTTCTCTGGAGACCTTTTAGACAGGTGGGTCAAGGGTCACGCTTCTCTGGGGGCCTTTTAGACAGGTGGGTCTGGGATCAGGCTTCTTTGGGGACCTTTTAGACAGGTGGGTCAGGGGTCAAGAGCAAATCACTAGTCACTCACTTTATTAAACATTCCACATGATGTTCAAGATATAATATGCTCGTGATATAGAGACTTATGCCTTGAGCATGAAGTACGGGGTTTTAAACTGTAGACCTGTAAATGTTGCTTATGTACAAAGGGAGGAGAATAGGTGCGATAATTGGCCCCTGAGGTACACCAGTGTAACACGTTTGTGAGCAGTGGTGCACGATCTAGTGTCCTCCATCATTTAAAAAGCTTTTCTTAAATGCTTTTTAATGAAAAGGGCTCAAAACACGGGTAATTTTAATTCCAAAAATAACCTCATTGTAGTAAAGCCATTTCCTGTTGTAAGCACGATCTAATGTATGATACAATATGGTAAATATACTGTATGGGTATTTATAGTATTTATATTACTTATTATGAGGAATTGGTGTTAAACAATAAATTGTGGTTTTTAATTACAGAGTATTCAATATTTTTTTTTACAAATGATTGAAATTTACTGCTTTTTTACCTATTGTCATCAATGAGAATTTTCAAAAGCTCATTGTGTGTCTGAAAGAAATTATTTTGATATTTTTCAAATTTCACAGGTTGTACAACATAGAGTGCACAGGTTGGTGGTGGTGAGAGGTGAGGCAGCATGAGGTGCACATCACCGCTCCACTGTCTGCCTCAGATGGAGGCAGACAGTGGAGGGGTGGTGTGGTGACGTCATGCTCGTTTGCTCGTTTTTCATTTGGGGAGTTCTGTCCACCAGTTCGGCTTTCAGTAGCAATATTTTAACCAGAATAGTGGTTTGTTTTGGGGCGCTTACCTTTATGGGTGCCTGACCCAGTCAATGGCAGACATAGAATGCTTCCAACCACAGGGGGGGGGGGGGTTTCTATAGGCCATTGCTCCTCGTGCCTCTCTGAGGGGGGGGGGGGCAGGTTCTGGCTCGTGGTCCCCGGTAGGCCTAGAACTCCATGTGCATTGACTGATGCCAGTCTAATATACCCATATCAGCCCAGTTAGCTCCGGGGAGCTGAAGTGGCTCCCCCAAGAAAAGTGGAACATTTAGGGGAGATAAATGGAGCATACAGTGAACAATTTATTCAAAAAGATACGGAAAGCAGAGGAATGGATGCATGAACTTTCTCAGTTGCGGAGCTGAGAAAGTGGAATGCAACACATGAGCATAAGACATGCTGGAGAAAGAAGGAAGATGGTGAGCCTGGCCTCAGAGATAGATAAACGATCGCTATGTTTTAGATGGAGGATGGCTTCTGCAAATTTATGGTGCACACATGAGCGTGAGAGGGCAGGTCGTGCATCACCTCAATTGATGCAGTGAGCGTGAGAAGAAGAGCACTCTGTCTTAGAATGACCCAGTACACCACACAAGGGGCACAGACACACCTCACCTGTGCACTTCAATTGACCATGTCTTATTTACAGCACCTATTGCAGAGGTGAGGCGAGGGGATGTACTCCTGAACAGACCATCTAGCACCTGCAAGTATTATGGAAAATGGGAAGGGAAATATCAAAAGTGATTTTTACTATGCAAAGAGGCTGATGATGACGACCACGAGGGGGTTGAGTGTATTTATTAATCTGGAGAGGAGAGACTGGCCTTGGGCCTCGAGGATATATTTAATATCCTCATGGCAGTCTTTGAGGTCCCTATCACTAGTCGCAACATGGTGCGGAAAAATAATTGTGCCAATGCTGGCATTTAACTGGACATTTTTAGAGATCTGAACTGGGGGTTTTCATCAATGCAGGACAACACAGCCAGGCAGTTGGCTGCCTCTTGAGAAGAGGTTGTAACTACACGTGTTCCAGTCAGAGTGGGCTTAACAGTGACAGGTATCCACTCAATCAACCAAGTGTTTATGGATGTATAAATCATCAGGACTATATGATCAACATGATAAAGACCAAAATACATAGTCCATTTAATAGGACCAAACAAATCCTGGAACATAGTAAACTGAGAAGAAGTCATGCATGTGCGGGGGAGATGGCACCGAGCACCCCCAGTAAGGAAGGTGAAAAAATACAATTGTCACAACAAGTGATTAAACCACACCACGTTACAAGATGGTCATCATTGAGGGAGGGCTTGGGGTTCAAGCCTGCCACAGAGGTGGGAGGGGAACATAGAGTGTCAGTCAGTTGAATCAAAGCAGCAGCTTGGTCTGGACCCAATGTACCCGGGGCCACGGAGCCCATCCTTCTATCACAGTCCGACTCTGGGGTCTGGTCGTCTACTTCACAACTTTTGAGAAGTTGAAAGAGTGCCAGAAGTTGGCATAGTATGAACAAGAATATAATTTCATCTATGATTAAGCCCCCAAACCCATCATGGACCACAATTAGGGGGGACAGAGAACCCAACAAAACAAGGCTTTACCAGAAGTGCATCGTGGATATAAACCCCACAATCGTTACCTTAAGACCTGTCAGTCCATTGAGATTGGGTTCAGTAATGAAGGCCGAGTTTGATATGAAAGCTTACCCTCGCTTGAACACATCTGGTACTCCAGTTCTACAGGTGGAAGTGTGCCGTCTCAACTCACCCTCCATCAGAACAGAAGTAGTCAAACAAAAGATAATTCAAAATTGAAACCAAGTCGTCAGGAAGTTTCATCCAGAAAGTACAAGTGGAGAGGGAAGATAGAAACATGAGGGAGAGAGAAAGGTGTCTAGCAAAATTAGTAAAGAAGGCTGTAGGAGCACAAGGCTCTAAGAGGACAGATGAAATGTCATCATATTGAGCATCACACTCCAGCAGACACCGACCAAGCCCCCTAACGTCAACAACAGGCTAGACAGTGAAGGGGGTTGGTGGTTAAGGCGGGCATCTTGGACTCGTTAGAACAAATGATTTTCTCATTATTATATCATGCCATTGTAATTTCTTTGTACAGTATTATTATTCTTGTATTATTATTATTATTATTAAGTAATCATTATTACTATTCTCATGATTATTCTGATGGTGACAATGATGTGTGTGTGTGCTAGGTTGGGTCGGAAGCCAGTGTTCCTGAGTGCCCTGGTGCTGATGGTGGTCGTGGGTGTCGGCCAGGCTATCATACCGGACTACTTCGCCTTCACCACCCTCAGATTCATTCTCGGTGCCTCGCTCCAGGGAGTCTTCCTCGTCGCTTATGTCATGGGTGAGGCATGAGGGGAGTGGTAGGGGGGGTGAGGCATGAGGGGAGTCTTAGGGGGGTGAGGCATGAGGGGAGTCTTAGGGGGGTGAGGCATGAGGGGAGTCTTAGGGGGGTGAAGCATGAGGGGAAGTGGTAGGGGATGAGGCATGAGGAGAGGTCATTGGTGAGTGGGAGGTGAGGTATGAGGAGGTGGTCATGAGTGGTTATGTATGTGGGGGATATCATGGATGCCCAATAAGATGATGGAAATGTTTGTACTTGTATAACAGGACAAGTTAGTGATAATCACAACACTACCCAACATTTACAAACATGGAGGTGGCTATCACTCTACAGTACTACCTTTGGTGAAATTCTAGACTAAGTTCCCCATTTCTGCTTTGTTCAAAATGTAACCCTATTTCTACCACCAGTGTTGACACGAAGGTAACAACATTGCTGTTACCACTTAGGAGTGCTAGCACAATTGGTGGTTCAGTGTGGGTATACAGGTTTCTGCTCCCTCAGGCATGGAACTAGTGGGTAAGCGGAGGCGAGTGCTAGTGGGAGTCCTCGCTCAAGCCTTCTACACCATTGGGTTTTTCACAGCAGCAGCCCTGGCCTACATGATCTCCTCCTGGCGCTGGCTTCAGGTCGCCATGACACTACCTGCCTTGCTTTTCATCCCATACTACTGGTATGTCACCCTTATGTTGCTGCATCACCCTATGTACCATCACTCTTACACTGGTATCACCCTGTGTATATGGTCACTCTTGTATCACATTAGCCAGCATCATGTGGTCAGGACTATCAGAAAATGCCAGCAAAACATTCACTTCATAAGACCAGGTGTAAAGTGCTTTCTGCGAGTTGTTATATAGTTTTGTTTTAGCCATCACTGTTATGTGATTCCACTCTACTTACTTATCTTCACTGCTCAAGCATCATCACACGCACCCAGCTTCTTACAAATTCAGTTACCACACCTGTCCATCCTCTCCAGGCCTTCCTACTTTCAAATTCCCATGAATGTACTCTTGAGCAGTCATCAGTCTTTCTTTCAGTATAACTAAACCATCTTTCCACTCATCTCTCAGTCTTATGAGATGATTTACACCAGTTAAATCTGTGTGGTCTTAGTTATACAGTTTATCATCTTCAAACATTCCACAAATTGTTACATGATTATTTTATCCAGTACTTGTCAGGGAATGAATGAATGAATGTATATCAGGACCTCCTGACTGTTCCTTATCCTGTATATCAGTACAACAGTCACCATTTCCAACATAACCATGCACTTCCTTTTCAGTAATATGGCATTGTTAAATATAGCTAGTGGCTGTAAATTACAGTATGTACTGTAATTTACTCAGAAGCTTTCCTTATAATCCATGGTGATACACTGTATCTGATCAGATACCATTGCTTTTGCTCCTGTTAGTTATTTAAGGTGATTCTTGACTTCCTTTGAGTAATGATCCACCAGTCAATGAAAGCTACTCGACAAGTGCATGTTGAATTTTAAACTGGAGTGCTTCTTACAGTTTTGGTGAGAAGGCAATTTCATGGACTTATTACCCTATTCTCATTTTTTAACTTGATTAATTGAACTCTACAATTTTCCTCTTTATGTGACTGTGTGTACCTAGGTGTACATCTATGTGTACCTGGTTATACTCCTGTGTAGGTAAGTGAGCAAGAGGACGAAGGTGTAGTAAAATGGGCCTCTCCCTCAGGATTATCCCAGAGTCAACTCGCTGGCTCATCACCAAGGGCAGGACAGCTGAGGCAAGGAACATCCTGGAAAACGCTGCCAAAGTCAACAAAAAGACGGTTTGTCATACTCTTCCAGTATCTATCTCCTCTTCTTTAGCCAGAAGAGAAACTTCACAAGCCATGTTCAACAGTCCTCTGGGCTGTTGGAGTATGCAGTCCTCCTCTTCAATCTGTCTACCCACCATGAATATTGCGACAACACTGACCATTTTCCAGCTGATCATAACTTCCCTTTCTCTAATGCAGCATTGTAAATGCTAGTTAGTGATCCCTAAGTATATCTGCAGCTTTCTTTAAAAGCCCTATACTGATAATATTGTCCTGTTCATATGTGCCTCTGGTTTTAGTGCTGGAATTATATTAACAGTACTATCAAGTTTTTTGTTTTTTCGATTCCTGTGTTGCTTTCCCATTTTATTTTTCTATTGTTGGAGACAGGAAGCTTGTTATGCTCATTCATGTTCCCTTAGGAGAATGCCTGATCTTTCTCAGGATGCAATCCATAATTAACAATTGCCTAACCCACTTGTTACAATTGGAAGCCTGTTAGGATTTAAACAAGGTATAGGAGTACCATCCAATGGGGGGTTAGGATGGGCCCGGCTCCCAGGGAAGCAGTTCACAAAAATATAGATAAATATGGTCTGCAGTCTAAAGCAGATCATCTAACCCTATGCAAGAGGGGAAGGGTGGGGGGGAGGGCTGGAATGGAAACTCCAGGTAGGTATCTACTTTATTATAACCCTAAAACTCCCAAGCATAACAGAATACTTTACCCCTCTGACTCCACATAGGCAGATGAGATTCACATACAGCAAACTAGTGGTAAAGTCTACAATTCCTTGAGGGACAATTTAACTTAACCTAGATAAGTATAATTATATCAGACACGTGTTCACTGGTCTGTACCTGGATCTAGTTACATACCTGTTTGATGGGGTTCTGGAACTCCAGAACATCCTCAAACATCCATAACTCTGGATGGAACTCCAGGTTATGACCAGGGTACACAGACAAGGTTATGACCAGGGTACACAGACAAGGTTATGACCAGGGTACACAGACAAGGTTATGACCAGGGTACACAGACAAGGTTATGACCAGGGTACACAGACAAGGTTATGACCAGGGTACACAGACAAGATTACATTTAGAACAGAAGGATGGCTCGAGGAAGTTGTACTTAATAGAGGCATTAGGTGTAAGCTACAGATACGGTATAGATATAATAGCAGAGCTAA
Organism: Procambarus clarkii; assembly: GCF_040958095.1. Taxonomy (NCBI): domain Eukaryota; kingdom Metazoa; phylum Arthropoda; class Malacostraca; order Decapoda; family Cambaridae; genus Procambarus; species Procambarus clarkii. The sequence continues at coordinate 2,323,127 of NC_091231.1, forward strand.
GACCATTCATATCTTATGATCATTATAATTTAGTTATCCTGATTTAAAATTAATATTTAATGGGCAATATGCACTAAAGATTTGTGGTGAGAAGGCATAAATAGGGCATGTCGTGTCAACAGGTGACAGAGGACATGATGCTACAGGCACTAGAGATGTCAAGCGGAGATAAGGATGCTGCCAAAGGAAACTTTTTGGACCTCTTTCGCTACCCAAACTTACGCAAGAAAACCTGCAATGTCTTCTTTAACTGGTATGGTGTAGATTGGAATGAAAAACTGTGTACAGTATATAGCTAAATAATGTGACAAAAATTTGTCTCCTTACTCATTATCCAATTATCAAATACGGTTTCCCTTCTTTGTTGATCTTATCTATGGCTATTTTGGTATAAAAATACATATTCCTATTTTGTACATGACTTTTCTGTAGTGAATACTTTTAGTGAATGGCAAGTGCATTTCTTTGGTGAGCACCTATGATGAGTTCTCTTCTAGGGCGAGCACCTTACTATAGTGAGTACTTTCCTATGGTGAGTACTTTCCTGTGGTGAGTACTTTCCTATGGTGAGCACTTTCCTATGGTGAGCAATTTCCTATGGTGAGTACTTTACTATTGTGAGTACTTTCCTATGGTGAGCACTTTCCTATAGTGAATACATTCCTTTTGTCTTTTTTGGCTCAGGCCAGCCTCAGTCTTTTCACACATTCTTTTAATTAACTCAAACAAATGGTAACAGCTTCACTTATCTGGCAGCCACACCCACATACAAGATATTTTATGATGTGTGTTATCTATTATATTAACATTTAAGGGCACTGGAATTGCCCAGAGAAGATTCTGTACTTTGGCCACCTGCCCTCTAGAGAAAGTGGAGATCCAGGAGCAACTTAGGCAACAGAAACTAATGTAACACAACATTATGCTTTCTCCATAAGAAATATGTCAGTGTGTGGTTGAATGTTTATTCAACCACACACTGGTGTGTGGTTGAATAAATGATTCAATTGAATCACAGACAACATCCAATGATACTTTTCACCAATCAAATATGCCATCACCACCACACTACCTAAATTTTTCACTGCTACTCTCAAATGTATGAAGCTCAATTGGCTATATGATTAGATAAAGTATGAATGATTCTAATTTCAGAATACCTTCAGTAATTCATCATCATGTTGTTAGATATCATACTGTATACTTAAACTTTCTTGTTAATGGTAATTCCAAATAAATATAATATGATTAAACCTAGTGTGGCAGACATTGATGTGATTCTTGTAATAATGAGCAGTATTCCTGGTTGTTGGTACTATTCTACCGTAATGTTCCAATACTTTTATAAAGAACAACCTCACTGTTTCACAATTTTTTAAGAATGATTGTGTAATGGTGTAGCAAGCCAGTTGTGGCATAATGACCATCTATGAGAATGGTGTTACAGGTTCGTCAACAGTGGCGTATACTATGGGCTATCCCTCAACACGGGTAACCTTGGAGGTAATGCCTACCTCAATTTTGTGATCAGTGGGATGGTGGAACTGCCTGCCCACGTCATCACCATTCTCCTCCTGGACCGCGTGGGCCGCCGCATCCCACTCTGTACTTTCCTTGTCCTTGGTGGCTTGGCGCTCGTCTCCACCATGTTCGTCCCCAAAGGTAAAGAGCTTCTTCTTTTTGTGTCAGACTGCACTGCATGATCCAGATGTATCTTTGTCTTCAATCAGAATAGCTTATTGATCTTATCATATGAGACAAATTCAGCAACAAATGTAGACAACATTAAACATGTTTGCAGTTGCCTTAATTTATCCAGCAGGAAGTAATCTATACTGTTCTAAAGGCATAGGAGTAAAACAAGAGACTTTTAACTAAGCACTCTGCAGGGAGGTGTTGCCAGCCTTCTGTTTTATGTATTAATTAGTGCACTACTAAACTCTGTACCTTAAAAAACCCAGTGAACATATCATTAGATATGCCGATATAATGATCAGTACCGCCAGGTATAGTAACACCCAAAATATTCTTAGGTTTTGCATTACAATTCAATTTAAATCTTTGTTCATGTCTTACTTTCAGTAAAACAATTTATTTACGAAGCTGTCATAATAAAGTTGTCATACAGTGTGCAGTAATTTCTATCCTGCAGTACTTTGTGGTTTTACTTTACCAGATTTGTCATGGCTGTTGATCACATTGGCTATGGCAGGCAAGTTGTGCATCACAGCCTCCTACGCTATCATCTACGTGGTCACAGCCGAGATCTTCCCAACGGTAGTGAGGAATGTGGGAGTAGGCTCCTCTTCCATGGTGGCTCGTGTAGGCGGTGCCCTTGCTCCATACATCAATCTTTTGGTCAGAATCTCACTAACATTTACTATGCTTTAAGAATCTCTTCATGTTTGTATAGTAAGCTAATCATACAACCATCTGGTAGATTTGATGTAATGCAAGATACTATTTCAAAACCTGTTTTATTTATATTTATATACCAACAGATCTACTGTATATGCTTTATAATTTTAAGTAAAAAAACAGCATTGAATGTAATGAAATGCCATTTTCTGGATGAACCCCGGAGGCTCACGGACACCCCTCACTCCCTCCGGTTGGCAGTTTTCATCATTCTATGAACTGGTGGGGTGAGCTGGTGGATCACCTGAGTGGGCGTGCTAGTTGGATGATGATTTGTTCATTTGTTTTCTTTTTTGGAGTTCTTTGGCTCTGTTCGGACATAGGTTGCAATTTTCACCAGTAGAGGGCTTGTATTGTTTTGCCTACCTTTCTGGGTGCTCTGCCTGGTCGATGACAGACATGACAAACTCTAAATGTAAAGTGCTCATATGACAATTGCTCCCTGCACCTCTCTGAGGGGACCAGATTCTGGCTCGTGGCCTCCGGTAGGAACTAGACCTCACGGGACTGATGACTCCAAACTAATATGGCACATGTCAGTTTGATAGCTTCAGGGAGCCGACTGGCCTCCCCACAGAAAACCAGCATTGAATGTAATACAACGCCATTTTCTGGGTGAGCCCCTGGAGGCTCTCTGAAATTATCTGAACTGATATGTGCTATATGTATTAGTTTGAGGTCATCAGTCACAGGAGTCCTTATGCCAACCAGGAACCACGAGCCAAAACCTGGCTCCCTCAGAGAGGTGCAGGGAGCAATGGCCTACGAGCACGTTACATTTAAAGTATATCGTAACTACCGTTGACTAGGAAAGCACCCAGAAAGATAGGCAAAACAAAATGGACTACAAGCTAATGAAAATTGCGACCAACTTCTGAAAAGAGCAAAAAGTACTCCTCCAGGAAGAAAACCAACAAGCAACTCTTCATCGAACTAGGACTTCTACTCGTTAGTTCCTCCCCCCCCCCCTCCAGAAAGGGGAAGGGGGAGCCAGCAGCCCACCACCTCAGTTCTTGAATGATGGAAACCATCAACCGGAAGAAGGGAGGGTGTCAGGGAGCCTCTGGGGCACACCCGGAAAATGGCGTTTCATTACATTCAATGATGGTTTTCTGTGGGGAGCCCTGTTGGCTTCCTGAAGCTAACTACCCACAGATAAGTAAGAAACACAGGAGGCAGCAGCACCGCAGGTCTCACGGCTAAGTAGAAACTGATGGCCACGACAGGCTCCCCAATACAACACGACATAGAGGGCCTACTTTACCTTGTGGCCAAGTTGTGATGGTTTCGGGGCTTAATGTTCCCATAGCCTGGTCATCGCCCAGGCCTCCTGGTTGCTGAGCTGGTCAGCCAGGCTGTTAAATGCAGCTGCTCACAGCTTGATGTATGAGTCACAGCCTGGTTAATCAGGTATATCCTGAGGCCCTGGGACATTCATGAGATATCTGGTGGCCAGGACCCTGTTCGAGCTCCAAAACCCCAGTGTTCGAATGTCGACCCTAGACATATTACCAAAAACAGATGCAAGAGCAGCAAACTTCCGCACTTCATGAACACGCGGGGAGACCACAGGCTGGCTAGACCATTATTACACCGCGGACAACCTGAGACACGCGAGCCCTGGAACAGGGAACCAGGGAAACCGGATCCACCCAGAGCGCGCCCACCGTCACTGAACCAGTGGCCCCTAGGTAGGGACATAAAGCCGCCACTGGACACAGCACATGATGCACCTCCAGCTGAACAACCAAATCTCCACCACCAATGGACCCATCTGGAGGCTGGCCGTCACATTCTTTGCCAGAAAAGAGGGAGAAGGATGCAAACGAACAGAACCCCAGAACGCAGCAGAAGAGCTACCCGAAGCTACCTGACAAACACGGAACGAACCTTTTGCTATAAAAATCTGTAAAATTTGCTTATGAAAAAATTAAATAAAATTCTGCATATACTTGTACAAATTACCACTACCTGCATTATACAGTTGAAAAAATCAATACCATTACAGTGTTTCCCAAAATACTAATTCCAATATTTTTCCAAAAAATACTGATTGTTTTATATTTTGCAATATGACATAATGTTTTAGGGAGACCAATGGCAGCCTCTTCCTTTACTGATATTTGGATCGCTGGCCTGCACTGCAGGGCTGTTAGCCCTGCTGCTTCCAGAGACACTAGGCCGCCACCTCCCAGAGACCATCCAAGATGGAGAAAACTTTAGCAGGTGGGTCTGTCTTCATGCAGTAGCTTAGCAGGGAGGAGTGAGGGAGAAGCAAGTGTGAAGATGTGATCAGAGAGAAGTCAAAGTGTCAGTAGGGAAAAGTGAAAGCATTAAGGGGTATCAGCAAACTAATAATGGTCATATTTTATTACTCTAGTAGCAGGCCCACATAAACTAAGCCTACCAATATTGTCGAACCCTCTCATAAGGTATTCCAATTCATTCAGTTATAAACTTTGCCAAATCCATGAATACCATATATAATTTCACTCCCTTTCTAAAAACTGTATTTATTTTCTAGCATCCATGCTTATTAACATGCACAATTTTGCCTTAAAAAAAAAAGAGCTAAGCAATGTACATTGCTGCATATGCTTTTACTTAAATAAATCTATTCTTAATTCTCTCTATACAGTACTTTCAATGTTTCATATCCAGCAGAAAGTGGAAGGATAGTAAGGAATCTAAAGCAAAACCAGAAGCAGAACAGCTCCAGTCATTGAAAGAAAATGTACAGGGGCTTTCCCCACAGGCTGAGGAAAGGAGAGAAAAAAAGGATGAGGAGCAGCTACAGGCCCTCACAGAGCCTCAACACCAACTCTTTCCACAGCAGAATGCACCACCAACACACACTCAAATTAAAAATGAATATGATCAAACTTTAAAAATGTCAGATGCAACTATTTAGTCATTTAAATATTATAAAAAATGTGACAGTGTCAGACCACGGAGGAAAATTGAAACAGGAATTTCCTTAAGTACTTTCGTATATTAACACATCTTCAGAAGGAGTGACTCCTTCTGAAGATGTGTTAATATACGAAAGTACTTAAGGAAATTCCTGTTTCAATTTTCCTCCGTGGTCTGACACTGTCACATTTTTAATCACGTCTTTATTTTCATGATATACACACATTATAAAAAATGTTTTTGTTTTAATAAATAAAAGATCAAAACACACTATCTTCAGCAGAATTCTGCTGGATATAAATGCCCCTCTGCCTTTTAAAATTACCTAATTTTCAATTAAATTTTGTTGATTTTGTATTTAAATGAAGTTTGCCATCAATTAGGAACACTTGATCTAGGTGCCTTCACAATTTATAATAGGAGGTTTACTCACTCTCCCTAATTGTGCTTGTAAGGGTTGAATATGAGCGCTTTGGTCATGCCACTCAACCTTCAGTCAACGGGTGTACAGGTTACACAACATTTTGGGCTCCAGCATGTATCTGCAGCTGTGCTTAGTCTACCTACACAACTTCACTCATATTTCATTCTAGTTGTTAATTATTCTGACAGCTGGGGTGTGTTTAGGCTAGGGCACTTGCCCTCGGCTTGTGAGCATACTTGCACAAAATATAGACAAACATTTGTAAAAATCCACATTGGCTTCATGTACGTGTGGTTGTTATTAATATTTTAATAAAGAAATTATAAGTACAGTATATTAAGTTAACCCCCCTCCTGCTGTGGTTTGATCCACATACTAAAAAACTTGAAGTCACAAATAAAAAAAATATTTACCATCAATATCATCAAAACACCATTAAACAGCCAGACCTGTGTTGAACACCAGATACCAAAGGTGAGTACATGCATGCCATGAATACAGATCTTGAAATATGTCAGGGGTTAACCAGTGGTGTTATATTTTCCTATAATACTGTATGTACATATAATGCCCCCATTTACTAGCTAGTATTATAAAATTTGAAAACTAGTGTTATATGTAATACAGCATTTCCTTTAGGGAAGATGTGGTTCAGAAACTCAAGATCAAGTGAGCTGAACCTTACTCCAGCTAAATATGTTTACATGTGTACTTGCATAGAAAAACTATAATTATTCAAAGGCATTAAATGTATCAATATAACACTGTTACAGAATATTCAAAAGTTCCTAAGTATTATTCCATCTGGATTAGAATTTGTGTATATATGGAAATTGTCTCCACTTATCACATTGCATTCAACTCATCCACTACCTGAAAAAATATCTAATTGTGCATCTCATGCTCATTAGTGAATGATAAAGCCTCCAGTTCCCATCTTATATTCCCTGATCCCAGACCCAACTAGTCAGTCAGTCTCTCTTTGATTCATCTGCCTCCTTCTTCGCAATATGTGCAGTTTGCATGAAGGTATGAGTCATCTCTTCTCCAGACCCTTTTATAGTTAGTTATCATGACCCCAAACCCTCTTACATTCGTCTGTCCATCTACCTTGGTCAGTTCAAAACATGCAAAGCACTTATATTTAGCCATTATATCATTAAAAGTAGTCGTGGTCCTGTTTTTGTATACAACACACTAAACTACTGTTGATGCCACTCATCACTTTTTGCATAGACTTTACTTTCCACTCAAAAGTTATCGCTATGTTTTAGCCTAAAAATTATTCAAATTTTAAGATAACAGGGTGGCAAGATATGCATTATTTCCAACTAAATACCACAATGTGTAATGGAAGAACCTTCAATGTTAGCAGGTGTTACCAAAACAATAAAACTGGGCTGGGCAAAAATACATACCATGTGGGCACCCAGGAGTCACTTATGTGGTGACAGACAGCTGGTCCAGTATGCTAGGCTGCTCGCCTATGTTTGGTGAAGAAGGCAGTCAGACCCTAAATTAATAAATTTGGATGAAACAGTAGGATGGTGCATATATAATGTCTGAATATGTGCAGTGTTCTATCATTTGCTGTAAGAAATTCTCAAGAATGTGGTGATAAATTGGCAGATTATCCCAAAATCTGGAATCCTCCTTAATCTAGGCCCCGAGTGGAACAAGGTCCATATTTTGGCGACTGCACTATATATGGAATGGATATAATTCCACATATTCCAAATATTATTTTAATACAGTTATGTGTGACTTTCTCTGCTAAGAATAAAACACAATTACATTTAGTCCAAAAATTTGGAGGGTATTGTTAGCTACTGGGACTACTGTGATTATTCACTAGCATCAGGACATGTATATAGAAATTTTGGTGCCACTCCATTTATTCATTTGAGATGTTGCCCCACAGTGATTATTTGATGACAAGTGATTATGACCCCACAGGTCAGCCCCACAGTGATTATTTAAATGGTTCGAGAGCTTACCTAACAGGGGCTACATAGCCCAATAGCACCAGGGATCTACTCGGCACCATCATATAACAAATGAACAGATGAGCATTTAAGGCAGATGAGCTTATGCAGGCACTTCAAATTTTAGAAAAATTTACAGTAATCAGTGAAAACTAAAGTATTCCTTTAGGGGAACCTAATTGTAATAGTAATGGCAGCTATCTAGACTTTAGGCAAGTTTGACCTTAACGTAAGAGTACAACATTCTTATTGTTGAAAGGTTTAAAATGTGGTAACTGTAATTTGTTTATTACAATTTGCTGCATATAATTACAGTAATAGAGTATTTAGCTTCATCCTTGCTTGGAGTCTGGTACATTACAAAGATTTGTGAGATACGTAGTAATTATATCAAGGAACTATGAACATGTTACATGTTTGAACAGTGAGAACTGCCAGTGGTTCATTACTTCGTGTAGTAGTTGCAAACCTCAAGGTTGAAGGAGAAACAGCCAAGCATACACCACATCATGAAATGGGCTCAGGGTAGTGTTGAAGGAACTTACATATATTTACAGATGTATAAAATTAAATAAACAGTAGTTTTCTTATCAATATGTATTTAAACGTAACATATAAAAAATTATATTAATGTTCAGTTAATACCATTTTGCACTCAAATGAATTTTGAAAGGAAAAAAGAAATACAAAATATGATAATTTAAGTAAAGCCATAAAATAACAACATGTAAACAATAGTCAGGTGGGGGGGGGGGTACCAAACCATTAATGAATGTTTAAACTTAGCTTAAAACAGTACAGTATTGTAAATTTTCAAAATACTGATTGATGGTAAAATGTTTTAGTGACTAACAGAGGATACCTACAATATGATTTCAGAATGTCAAATTACATAATTTATATTATTATTATTATTATTTATTTATATATATATATATACACATAGAATCGGGAGTTCTATGTTTTTTTTTCGAGTCTGCAGGTATTGGAAGCAGTCAGCTGTAATTTGTTTTGTCTGACCTGACTTTCTGGGTGCTTCCTTTGGTGGTGGCAAAAATGAATAACTTAATATATAAATGCCACAGTTCCCTGAGCCTCTGTGAGGGGACCAGGTTCTGGCGCTGTCCCCCCAGTAGACCAGAGAACGCCACGACTAATGGCACCTACATCAGATGGTAGCTTCAGAGAGCCACAAGGGGCTCCCCCATAAATTTATTAATATATATGTACAATAAAATAAGAAGTCTTAATGACAGTACATTAAAATAGTCAGATGTAATACTTGTTCATGGATATACAATTTACTGAAACAATATACATAAATGTCTATATTGTTCCAAGACTTGTTTTTAATAAAAATGTTAGGAAATGCAACCAATCTGACTTGCTAGTAAATTATATTGAGCAGAGAAGAGTGGGCAGATGATGGAGAAGGTTAGCAGGGAAACAAGCTTGAAGGCAAGTGAATGGTTAGCAGGGAAATGAGCTTGCAGGTGTTCAAGCAAGTGGCTGTGTGAATAAGCAGGGAGATGTGTAAATGAACAGGTGCGTGGGGAAAATTAGCTACCAAGCAAACAGGTGGGTGTGCAAATAGGATGGTGAGTAAGTGAACAGATGAGTGAACGAACATGTGGGCAAAGGTAAGAAAGTGGGGATGTGGATAGGTGAGTGAATATGCCTTAATCAAGTACTATTTAGTACTTGATTAAGATAGTACAGGAGATAATGAGGTGCAGAATGTAATGTAGTACAGGCTGACTTGGAGTGTATGCTCTAATGCAGCACAAGTTGTAACAGTACAGGTTTTAATGCAGTACAGATAATGAAAAGAGAACTTGATAAACATCTTTAAAGGATACTGAATCAACCAGGCTGTGAGTCATACATTTGGCTGCGAGCAGTCACGTCGAACAGCCTGGTTGACCTGACCATTAACAAGGAGGTCTGGGCAGAGACTGGGCCGCAGGGATGTTGATCCTCGGAATCATCGAGAGGTAAATGGAAGGTCGAATGGTAGGAGATAGAGGAAACCTGTAGGAATCTACAGCGTAAGGGGGTAGGCAACTGCAATAAACAATCTTGGAGTGTTGTTAACAAAACACTAACCCCAGCAGTTGTGAACATGATTGGCATCAGCAGTATATGAGAAGTTGCACATGAAGATGTGAGAAGATAAAAGCCGCATTAAAAAATCTGGACAAATTTTCCAAATCCAAATACACTGCCTATGAGAGACCTTTACTGGAGTATGTAGAACCAGTATAGAACTTGCACCTCATGAAGCACAACAAAAAACATGAGGTACAGAGGTTTGTATTTAAGTTAGTACCAGAATTAAAAGGACTTAACTATGAGAACATGTTAAGGGAACTTAACCTCACAAACAACAGAAGGAAAAAAAAAAAAAAGACATAGTGGATATGAGCAATAAATACAAGATACTGAGGGATATAGACAAGGTGGACAAGAGTAGCTAATTTAAAGTAAAAACAGGAAGGAAAAGGGAGAATCAGTGGAAACTAGATACTACTTGAGCCATACAAATGCAAGGAAATTCTCATACGTTATGAGTGTGGTCGACAAGTGGAATGCAGGATAGGCTATAATGCAGTACACAATGAAATTTCCTGTCAATTTCTTTGTAGACATTCCTACTGCTTTCAGTGTTGATCATTAATGTTTATTTACTTGTATGGCTGTGCACTGACCATGGCTGCACTTTGTTTTTAGCTGTTACATCAACTTTAAGTTGCTTCTCTGCTTCCCTCCTGACTAACTCACTTCTCAACCTCTTTAGTTTCTCCATATCTACCTCAGTACTTTGGTGCCTATAACTTTCCAAGCCTTCATGTTTCTGTCCTTGGTCTCCTTACACTGTATGTTAGGCCATGGGCTAATCTGCTTGTTCTCTTTTACTTCTTTCCCATGGCCTCCATGCATTTTTGTACTGTGTGGTCCATTTTGTTTGTTTCTAGCTTGTAGGAGTATTTGAGTTAATTGACTTATTGCACCTTAATAATTTATCAGTTACTGAAGTGTTCTGCAGTTCAATCTCTTCTACTGTAAATTGTGTGTTGTGTACAATTTAGCAATAACAGTACTCAAAGTTGGACCGAGGCTCCTTCCAGCTTTGCCACACTTCACGGGTGCTAGCATTTGTTCTGCAGCACCAGGAGTTGTTAGTTTCTCATATGCTGACATCAGCAATGCTGGAGCTCCATGCTGCGAAGTACATATATGGTTTAACAAAAAATCAAGCATTCAGTGTAATGAAATGCGTTTTCCTGGTAGGGCTTTAGGTAGCTTACCGAGCTCACATGCTGGTGACACTAAGACTTAATATCATACCAAGCTCCTGAGACAAACTCTACCTCCTGATGAGAAAACCTTAAACAAGATGAAATCATTTCCATTCAAAACAAAAACTCTAAATACCTCTTCCCCCACCTCCCACCTCCCACTACCTGGGAGTTCCCAGGTAGGAGTTGTTCCTGGGCGTTCCCTTAGTATTTGAGGACATACATACATACATATATATATATATATATAATTTGGGATATGATAACAGATAAATGTAGGCTGGTAAGAATACAGTAGGCAAATAGATAGGAGATATTTGAGTCAAGAGGAGTAATTTGAGTAGTTTTTCCAAGTAAATTTATACAAAAGCCAAAAGAACTATTATTGCTCCCTGCCTTAGCAACTTTGAATTGGAGACGGTTTTTAGAAGAGTGGGTCTGAACACTGGTCCCCAGCAGGTCAAATAAAACTCCTAAGTGTGATGTAACTCTCATGTGGAGCTATCTCAGAAAGCTAGTTTCAGGAAGCCACCATTTGGCCCCTCCAGAAAATTGTAGAAAGAAGTGTTAGGTGTAAGCTTTGGTGTTCATAGTAAGCATAATTGCCAATGTTTGGCACTATACATGGGGTGATATCTGATTCTGCCACCAACTTATGAGAACATTTACTGGATACAGGAGCCTCCTTATCGTGTTCTAGGGTCATTTTTTATAAATCAATTACTAATACTTAGAGCAATCAAACTGTTAATGCTTAGTGGAACCAGCACATAAGTTCAGGGAGCTAGTGATGAGAGCCTTTTGAAAAATTATATTTCCAATTTTTTTGCAAGTAAAAAAATTATAGGATGCACATCCTATTCTGCATATCTAGAGCAATAAAATATCCAAGAAAATACTGTATAAAGTAAATAAAATGGATACCAGTACATGAACCAAGAGGAACTTTAGACTAATTAATAATGATGAAGCAAACAGATTATCAAGAATAGTCAAATGTCTCCTCCAGGCTGAGGCATCCTCACCAGATGACAGTGGGAGTGAAATCATGATTATTAATACAGTATATTGTCTGGTACTACTGTGCATTGCACATGACTGATGTCAAAGTCTGGCATCAGCATATCAGCCTGGATAGCTCCAGGGAGCCGAAGGGGCTCCCCCCAAGAAAATAGTACTAACATTTTTAAAAATAAATGAACATTTATGAAAAAATATTTTAGCATAATTTTTACTATTTTCATCACATTACCTCATCAACAACTGCCCGGGCCTTATCAACACTAAGACCATGAATCTGCAGAAGGTGTTTAGCAAACATTTCTTTTACCGATAGCTGTCGATTTTTTACAGATGCTGCATTAAACTCAGTGAAGGTCATTAACAAGGTCTCCGTTTTCTGTTCGCCATGGGTCTCCTCTCTCTCACCATATACATCCTTCTGTACTACACCACTTACTGCCTTTCCCTATTAAGGAAAAAAAATAAACAGTATTGAATGTAATGAAATGCCATTTTCTGGGCGAGTCCCGGAGGCTTCCGGGCACTATTCAGGCTGAATGGATATGTATAACTTTCTGGCATCAAAGTGCATGGAGTTCTGCCTACCGAGGACCACGAGCCAGAACCTGACCCCCCTCAGAAAAGCACGAGGAGCAGTGGCCTATAGAAACATTCCCTCTGTGGTTGGGACCATTCTATGTCTGCCATCGACCAGGACAGGCACCCAGAAAGGTAAGCGCCACCCAAAACAAATCCCTATTCTGGTGAAACTATTGCTACTGAAAGCTAAATGAGTGGACAGAATTCCCCAAACGAAAATTAGCAAATGAGCACAATGTCATTATGTTGCCGTGCTGCTGTCTGCGCAACCCCAGGACAGGGAAACCCCAGACCCTCGCGCCGGCGACCCAACTGCAGTTCTTAGGCTGGATGTCAAAACACGCAAAAAACATCGCTGACCGGGGGGTGGGGATGGGGGGGGTGAGAGGGATGCTGGGGAGCCTCCGGGACTCACCCAGAAAATGCCGTCTCATTACATTCAACACTGGTTTTCTTGGGGGAACCCTGTCGACTCCCGAGAGCTACCTCACCAAAAATAAGGAAAAGAGGGAAGGACCCCGGGAGGTGGACAGCACACGCCCAACACAAAAACAAAACCACAGGCCAAACCAAAGGACCCTGACAACAACCCGAGAGACCCGAACTCTAGAACAGGAAGGAAGGAAGGAAGGAAACCTGGGCAAACCAAAACGTGCTCATGGAGCCAGAGGCCAAGACACACAGATAGCAGCGAAGAGCCGCAACTGAACAAACACACCATGCACCCCCGGCCTGAACAATCAAGCAGCAACCCAAGGACAATTCCGGAAAACAGCAGACCCAAACTTCACCCGAAAAGAAGGAGACTGCAGCTAACGAACAACCTACCACCAGGACCAATCGAGCAGAAAAAACTCAGCAGAACCGAAGGGGTCACAACAAACCGAGGAGAAGAAAGAAGAGACCACTCCGGCCAGCGACCAGGACCAGGTCGTTGGACCAGGTCTGTTGTTCTGACCACAGAGGCCAGAACAACAGAGTCACCCCAGGAGACAACAGAGACTACCCACAAGGCCAAGTCTGAAGCACCTCATCCACAATGACAAGTCCAAAGCACTCATGGAAGCACATGGAAATGAACCCTAGAAAAAGTGGCACCTAACTCAAACTTATACAGGGAAGGGGGATAAGAAAACTATGAAAGCATGAATGTTGTCCGGTGGTACAGGCAACGAACAACCCTCAAATCGTATAAAGCGAGAGGATGCTCGAGAGAAGTATCCAGTACAACCAAGCCCGTGGGGGTTTTCCAGGGCTTGCAGGGTGAGAGAACCCTGCAGGAAGCCCAGGCACTTTGAATCTTATGCTGGTAACCTCTGAATGAGACAGGCAACCCTGGCTACCCAAAACCAATGGCAAGACCAAGGGGTCAACAAGGGGGGTTAACTGCAAATATGCCAGAACAACCCTAATAAGGCACAAACAAAGAGCACCAAAGCAGAAAGGCAAGTAATAAGTAATAAAGTAATTACTTAATTAAAGTAGTAGACAAGTAATAAACAAACAAAACTGCCCAAACCCCCAGGACCAAACCACAGAAAACGAACAACCAGGGAGAACGTCAGTACGCTTTCTTGTTAGCACTACCTAACTTGATACACAACCCACATAGCTCCCCCCCCCCCCACAGCCAAAGACACTACCAACCCCATGAAAAGACAGATAGGTAATGACCACTAGTTTACCTGAAGAGTGAGGACCACCCCAAGCGAGGATACCCCCCTAAAGGAAGCGTGTCTCAAACACCCCAGGGAAGATAAACCTAACCATGCAAAAGGGTAGCACTTAAGGAGTACACAGTGAAAAAACACCTGAGCACATGCAGCTCCACGCACACTGAACTCCTGGCTCATACTATGCAAATGCATATAAAAATAGCCTCAGAGCAGGGTTATCAGAACCTAGATTGCTGCAAGTAGCAAATGTAAACAGCTGGCAAAGCAGTTGGGCTCCTAAGAGCCCTATGAGGACATCCTGCCTCAAAAGGCAAAACATCACTTAGCTGATGAATGGAGACTGGAGCCAGAGTGACCATGACCGCACTAGGCACCATCAGAATAGAACCGAGGAGTGGTGTGGGTCAGCTGACCTAGTCTGCCTCCCTCCTGCCTCCCTCCAGGCAATAGGGAAAAGGTGGGGAAAACTAGCTCGTGCTAGTTTCACACAATTTTGGTGGTTGGTTTTCATTGTTTGGGGAGATTTTAACCATGCAGTAGTCTCTCTTGATTTGCCCAACTTTCTGGGTGCTTTTCCTGGTGGAAGGAATTATACTTAACATTAAATGTAAAGTGTTCATATGTCTTTGCTCCCTGTGCCTCTCTGAGAGCACCAGGTTCTGATTCATTATTGCACAGTAATGCCTACCTTTAACCCTACGTGAGCCTAAATTAAATGCTCAACAAATACATTAAAAATGTCATATATTCATTGCAGTTGGCATATCAGAGAAAATTCTCAAACAATTGAAGGATGTTAGTTTAGTTCATTTATTATGCATCCCATACCCATCTTGTGGGCGGTAGTGGAAAGAATTACAGAGGCACATAATGAGCTCAGGGACTGAACCCCACAATTCATTTAGCTAAGCAAGTTACAATCTTGATGAACTAGTTACAAAATTCACACATTTACACATGAATTCACACAAAATTCAGACCGACCACAAGTACAGTTTCTAAATTAAGCAATTCAAGTGCAAGTACAAATTCTAAATTAGTATAAATTCTAAAACAAGAACAAATTCTAAATTACTTCATATTTTATGTGAATTAAAGGATGTGTAGCAACTATTAGAAAAGAATAAATTAATGTTCACTATTTTTCACTTTTAGGCAACAGGTCAGTAACTGAAGGAATAATGTGAGGATTTGATTATGCAATGGTTTGTCAAGACTCTAAAGCCTAAAGAAGGTTCTATTCAAGCCAGTATATTGTAGAATGGTACACAGCAATTGATAAATGGCACACACACACACACTTCAATTAGGAATATATTAGGAAATCAAACTAAAACCTCGGCAAACTTTTTTGCTCCCCAAATTTCTATGAAAAACAATCAGGTCAATATAAATAAACGTGACAATTTTCAGACTCGCCTGGTATTTACTTTGCAGACAACGTGTCATGATGGTGAGAAAGGCAGCCGATTCACGTTGGTCTTTTGTGACTTTCACAGTAAAACCATCAACAATTTGTGTGTTAACCACTGCCTGAAGACATGTTGATTCAGGCAGGCTGAAAAGAACATTCCATTAGGAATACTTGAATCACATAATTTATAAAGAAAAATATCTGATATGCAATTTTCTTTTGTATAACTGATCACAGGATACAGAATGAACTTGTTAAAAACCTGTCTTGACATATCTCTTCATATACTGTAAAATCATGTAATACATTTTCCTTAACAATTGCCTAAGGCTTTCCTCCTGCATTCAACTTCCTAGACTTTGCCATATTTTATCTTTACCCTTTAGAATTCAAAGACTATATGAAACTAAACAAATATATCAGCTTCTGAATGGATGGCGACACCCTTAAATGAGTGATACATTTTTTTTATTTGAAATCTGAGATGGACTGCAATCATAAAAGTAACAATATTGACCTTTACCTGAGATTCTGACTGCCATATTTCTCAACAAGATACATGGGCTTGGAAAGTCCGCACTTTTTAAGACGGAACTTTTGCTCACGGAATCTTCCATCTTTGATGCTTGAAGCCAAGTCATCCATTCTTTTTCG
Source organism: Procambarus clarkii (assembly GCF_040958095.1). Lineage (NCBI taxonomy): Eukaryota > Metazoa > Arthropoda > Malacostraca > Decapoda > Cambaridae > Procambarus > Procambarus clarkii. Next base: position 2,339,512 of record NC_091231.1, read on the forward strand.
CTCGATGATATAAGGTAATACTAGCTCTCGTGGCTGCTGTTAGGTATACAACATACAAAATATATATACAGTATACAGGGTGTGTGTGTGTGTAATATTTTATATATATACAAGAGAATAAACACACACACACACATCAGACACTGGCCAGAGATAAAAATTCACCACAAAATGTTATAACACTGTAAGGGAACCTTTAAAGCTTTGTACCACTGATACATGTTGATATTTTGTGAATAGTTATTACATTTTTAATAAAATTTTAGTGGAAAGTGGCCATCACACATTTATATGGGAATCTATCTTCTACACTATACCTAGGATCTCACACATATATTTGGGAAATGTGTGCAAAGGGCTAATATCACTGATATTTGACAACTGCTCTGTATTCTGCCGTGCTTGAGATAGCTACTAGTAATAATAAGTATAAGTCTCTGTGATATAAGCTTTCCTTGATATGCATCCTGCATACATTAACTATAGTCTGGAATTATGCATTTTTAGATGACTGATCACAGTAAAATGTGGGACTTACTATGGAACTCTCCTGAGATTTCATATTATTAAATATGCCTTAATTTACATTAAAATATTTAGATAATTCTTTAACAATAATTAAACTCTTAGGAATAATAAATAACAAGAATAGCTTCTGAAGATTGGAAGGTGCAAGTGATACAAGTATCAATTTCTGCTCAAAGATCAGGAAAAAGATAAATATCTACAGACCTGATAACAGGAAATGTCAATAACATTGCATAATATCACATCAGAGGGGGGACACTAAATCATCTGAAAAGTACAGCATTGATAAACACAGCAATAAAGAAATCTACAATGGCATCTGTAAAACTGTACAGGGACTAGCAAGCCCACAAATGATTCAATACCAGAATATTTTGATGTGCATCCAAATGGTCTTCAGAATGACTGCATTCTATTCACAGTGTTGTCTTCTGTATCTAAAGCCCTCTGGGAGGAAAGCAATAAGGAAGAATCACATTAAAAAGATCCTACTAACTAAACTAACATTGAGGATTATCAATATCCATTCATGTTTCTCATAATTTCTAAAAATAAAATAGAGAAAATGAGATTTGCAATAAACTATATTATAATTTTTATACACAAACCTTACCTCATTTACCTCTTTGTGGCCAGAACTTGATGGGAACCGCTCTCGGCATACCCAAAGAAAGTCGCCAACATGTAGCTTACGAACACTGTACTTAATGCCATGTTTGTCCAATTCATTGATAATAATTTCCTTGGTACTTCTGTTTCCTCCAGTAAATCTGTGCAAAAAAATATGGCTTTAAATTCTTATGAAAAGTACTTTTCTGAGCAGAATTATTCAGATGCTTACTATGATAAGATGTGCTGCATCATTACAACCAAGATGATGCACAATGAGGCAAGACAACATTCTGATACTGGTACCACAGGGATACTTTAACATACCTGCAGGGTCAATACATTACCTTCAGTGGTGGCAAGTCAGCTGATGTTGTCAAGCAGGCAGAGTGGCAATTACCAGAACACTACACTGGTGGTAATGTGTGATACCAAGAGTAGTTCACAGGTCATTGATTTTTATGTATGAGCTGCTATAGGTCAGTCTGCACTATAAGGAGCTCTATTATGACTTCCCATGCACCTTATATGACTTTGTAGGAACAGTTTAAAATGATCTCTGTAGAACAGTGAAGCAAATACTTTTACCTGACTTCTGTTCAATGGAACAAACTTTAGGGAATATTATCATGTATGTTGCTAAATATGACCGAAAAAGTAAGATTAATAATTCTAACACGAATTTTCTCAATATTTCTTATGGTTCTTTTTACTGTCAATGGTAATTGAAAAATCAATTCTCCAAAATTCATTTTTATTTCTAGTCTGACACAACGCTTGAACACGTTTCGTAATAACTTATTACATTTTCAAAGACTTTAGTTTACACACACAACTGTAACTATTGAATTTAGACAAACTGGAAAAGTTTTTGTATTCATGTTGCAAATAAAACTTAACCTAACCTAATCTTCCCAGGCCAAATACATGGTACCGGAGGCCTAAAATAGTACATATATGTACTATATTAGGCCTAGGAATATTTAATTTTGGTTTTCAGCTATATTTTTTCCCCCGACTCTTATCAAGTGAATAGTACCAAATTATACTATGTAATGGTTCAGTACATCTATGTCTGTAGTATGGTCCATAAGTTACAAAGAGTACTATCTAAACAGGAGGCTGGGTTGGTGTAATTGTATTGGACACACTACTGTGACATTCTCAAAGCCTAATGAAATATAAAACAGCAATACAGTACTGCTAAATCCAGGACACACAGCAATCACTTACCCTCCAGTTATCTCTGCATTATCGATGCACAACACTATTTCATATTCTCCAGAAAGAAAAGTAAACTGTGGAAAATGAGCCAAATTCTGTCTTGACAATGAGGGCAATATCTCAGAGTTTAGTCCTCTTTCAAAAACTGGTACAGATCCATCAACCAATTCTCTTTGTATATTTTTGTCTGAAATGAAAATCAACGATGTAACCTTTTACAAAAGTAGTATGATCTATTCAGTAAGTTTTAGCAAGAGGAAACGTGGTAGACTTATAGCAGTTTTCCTAACCCACAGCAGTTGACTAACTCTCTGGTAATGTACTTATATTGAATTTATTTTGAGATTAGAAAGATAATTATAGCAGACCCAAAACACAAAATATTGCCATAACTAGTGGTGCTGTATGAATTTTTTCAGACATGAGAAAAGTAGTCATAACGTACCTGATGAAGGTGCAAAACTTGTGCCAAATGCTTGTCTTCTTACTGAGACGTGCTTGTTGTAAGTAACTGGGGATGATAGAGAGAGCGAGCGGAGACCAGGACTTAATGCCGGTGCACAGTCATTTGATAAATATGCGTACGTGAAGCCAGGAGGGGCACTCCTGGAAATACAGTTACTATCCAAATATAACTTCTAAGCATTACTATCATTTTACAAATATAATTATGAGATACCTGTTCCCAGTACTGGTAATTCAAAATTTTCATAATTTTCTATAAATTATATAAATACCAGATACTTAACAAAATCCAGTGTGGAATGTAACGAATTTCGCTGACAAGGCTCCCAACTTCACATCAGCCACGGAGTTACTGGAGACCACGAGCCAGGTCCTGGCTCGTGGGCCCCGGTGGGCCAATAGAACTCCGCAACTGATGAAACCTAGTAATATGGCACTTGATCAATGTGATAGCTTCAGGGAGCTGATGGGGCTTTCCCTATTAATTCATCATTAACACTAATTATATTTGGGAAGTTCATCTGACAAGAATGCCAGGTCATCAACCGGAACTTTATTGAACAAGGAAAATTGAACCAACTACAAGATATGGATAATCCATTTGAAAGTTTGTATGACACAGATCCAACTGAGGTAATAAATGGTCTTGCAGGATTATTGGGTTTGTGAGTTACCACAGCCGGTTGTCCAGCCGAGAGAGATCCCCGTTACCTAATGTCCCGCAACTCTGATGAGCCTGTCGGTTGCCCAGACGATATCACGGTGAACCCCTGGAAGAATGGTAGACAGTTGGTGTGGGACCACACTTGCGCTTCAACTTTAGCCAACACCTATGTTGACTTCAGTGCTACACAAGCAGGAGGTGCTGCCAATCACTGGGAAGCAGCCAAGTCACGTAAATATAGAGACCTTGAGGAGCACCACTACAATTTTGTCCCCATTGCCTCAGACACACTTGGTGCCTGGGGAAAAAGTGCTGCTAGTTATTTGAAGGGGTTGAGGTCCAAGCTAATTGAAACAACTAGAGACCCTAGAGCTGCCAGTTTTCTCTTTCAGCACCTTAGTGTGGTGATCCAGAGAGGAAATGCTCACTGCATTCATGGTTCCTGCCCGCCATCTGAGGAGCTGGAGGAGCTATACAACTTGTGACAAGAAGCCTTGTACCCTGCATGTAATCAATATTGTAACTTTTTTTGTGTAATTACATTTTCAAATAAAGTTAGATAAATATACACACATACCAAAAGAACAGGGGTGGTAGGAGAAGAAAATATCAAAGTGTTCAGTGAGGATCCACCAGGTCTTCTCTGAGTACTCTTTATTTTCTTCTCCAAGGCTATGGGTCGGTACCTCTTCTAGGTTTAAAAAAAAAATTATATATATATATATATATATATATATATATATATATATATATATATATATATATATATATATATATATATGTATGTATGTATATGTATGTATGTATGTATGTATATGTATGTATGTATGTATGTATGTATGTATGTATGTATGTATGTTGTTCCTAGTAGCCAGAAAGCAGTACTCGGCCTACTATGCCAGACAATATAGAATTGTCTGGCATAGTCATTATTGACATATAAACTTTTTGTAACAGAATCTTACAGTAATGTACCTGGATTTATCAAGACGATAACAAAGGTCAGAGTTAACAAGATCTGACAAGGAGCATTTCATGAGAAAACCCAGGAAACCATCTTCCTCAACAGCAACAACTGCTCGATCTTTCTCTGGAGTTTCAACCCCGAGACTCGTAACATAGCTGAACTGTAAACCATCTGCAAATACTATACTGAATTAGAAATATGACAAGAAAAATTATTAAGAAGAATTAGAGAAATTGAGGAAACTAAAAACTGATTAACATGATTAATCAATCTTGGACTTTCATGTTTTAGTATTTATTACTGTACTGTAAAGTACATTTTGTCACCAGGGAGAGATTAAACTGTTAAATTTATGAAATTTATTTCATTCAACTGGGCACAAGAGGCTCGAACACCCGACTGCCAGCACGGAGGTTGGGTGTTCCAGGCTCCTAGTGCCCAGGTGAATGATATGTTACATACACAGTAGTGTGGTAACAATTCATTAAATATATATTCATAACAATGTTATATTATGAAATTATTTCATAAATCTATACACATTTTATGAGAATGAAGTCACAGCTGCTCTACCTTGCTGTAAATTCGTTGTGGTGACAAATGATGCACATGTTGTCACTTTGTTTGATGGAATATCACCATTTAGAGATTCTCTGCGAATTCTTGAATTACTGACGAGAGTTGAGGTAAGTTCAGCATTTCTGTTATTATCAGCAGGGTTTGCCATGCCTTCATGACAATCAACTGGCCTATTACTTAGTCTTATACAGCTGGACGTTCTTGAGTCTACAACTCTAGAGTCATTTATGTTGTTGCAGGATAAGGATGACAAAGAAGACGAGTTGCAGTCATTAATGCTTTCAGCCGTAATTAATCTGACTGCTAATGTTTTTCCTTTATGAGTTATACTGTATCTGTAGAAAAGAAATGGAATACAGACATTAGTAAGATGACTACAAGTACATTTATTAAGCAGATGATGAGTTACAATAACATGGCTAAACAGTTGATAACAAACCCACACACCTGAAAATAAAGAAACGATGACGTTTCGGTCCATCCTGGCCCATTATCAAGTCTTTTATTGGAAAGGTAGTGGAAGAGACAAACATTATAAGGGTGAGATGTGAGATGATAGAAGAAATGAATGTAAGAGAAAGATGAAGGTAAAAATTTGATGAAAGTTGAGATGATTTTAAGAAAAAAGATGAAGGCAAGAATAAAAATGAAAATTAAGAACAAGAGAAAAAGATAAGAATAAGATGAAAAGTAAGAACAAGAGGAAAAAGTAAGAATAAGAGAAAAAACCAGCGTTGAATGTAATGAAACGTCATTTTCTGGGCGAGCCCTGGAGGCTCTCTGGAGCTATCAGGCTAATATGTGAATCATTAGACTGTGGCATTAGTCTATGGAGTTCAGCCTACCAGGAACCACAAGCCAGAACCTGGGCCCCCTAAGAGAGGCACAGGGAGCATTGGCCCTGGAAAACCCCCCCTGTGGTTGGGGGGTTTTCCTTATCTGCCATCGACCGGGGTTAGGCACCCAGAAAGGTAAGCATGACAAAACAGATCCCACATAGTAAGAAAATTGCAACTGAAAACCGAACAGAGACAGAACTCCCTCCAATCCCAAGAAAATAAGCAAACATCACACTCCATCGCTGCGTCGCTCGTTCGTGCAGCCCCCTCCCTCCCTCCCCTGGGAGGGGGAGGGGGGAGCCCCAGACCCCCCTGTGCTGGCATCCCACCCATTCCAGGTTGGAGGGTAAGTATAAACCACACGAAAACCTGCCAATCAGAGGGAGGGAGGGAGGGAGGGGTTGCCAAGAAGCCTCCGGGGCTCACCCAGAAAATGGCGTTTCATTACATTCAACGCTCGTTTTCTGTGGGCAGCCACTACGACTCGCTGGAGCTACATAACTAAAGATAAGGAAAAGAGGGACTTACTGGGGAGGTGGCCGCCACACACTCCTCAATGCGAATGTCGAGACAACTGGCTGCAACCTGTGACCCAAAGCAACACAAGAACGCCCAGGCTCAAGCAGTTGTGTGAGAGTCTCAACTTTGCCGTGCTGGTCTATCCGCTGGGTGAGTTTGGCTTCGGCATCTGTTCTGGTTCCTTTGGAGTCATCCCTTCCGCCTATCACGCGCGATCACAGGGTTCGTCCTCCGGGGGCCATCTTGAGGTTATCTTGAGGTTATCTTGAGATGATTTCGGGGCTTTAGTGTCCCCGCGGCCCGGTCCTCGACCAGGCCTCCACCCCCAGGAAGCAGCCCTGTGACAGCTGACTAACACCCAGGTACCTATTTTACTGCTAGGTAACAGGGGCATAGGGTGAAAGAAACTCTGCCCATTGTTTCTCGCTGGCACCTGGGATCGAACCCAGGACCACAGGATCACAAGTCCAGCGTGCTGTCCGCTCGGCCGACCGGCTCCCGGCCTTGCCTTGGTTGCTGCGTAACCGGCTTCCTCTTCGGGTTTTTCGGGGCTCAGTGCCTTGGTGCCTACCCTAGCCCTCGCTCGATGTGTTCACAGATGCGTCGTCTCTCGGCTGAGACTTTGTGACCAGTGCTCACCAGGCCGGTCATGGGTGGTAGGGTCCGTCCTTCCGTCGGGCTCACAGCACAATGTAGGCGTTCGCGGCGGTTTGGCTGTCGCTTTGGAGGGTTTGGGTCGCTTGGGGTTTGACCATCCGGCTCCATTCGGACTGTTCTCCTATGGTTCATTGCCTGAACCAAGGGAGTTGTCTTTGGTCCTTGCCTCTTTGGGGCTGGTCTCTTCGAGTGACTCAATCTGCTGGCTTCTGGGGATTTGGCTCTCCATGCAGTTCATATCCGGGAAGTGTCCAACGTCCTGGCGGATGGCTGTCTCGGTTCATTCCCCTGTCCACGGAATGGACGGTCGATGCCGACTCCTTCAGTTGGCTCTGCCGGACATATGGACTCCCAGAAGTGGACCTCTTCACGTCGGCGTGGTCTTGGTGTCTCCCAGTATATGTAGCACCCTTTCCCGATTGTGAGGCTTTTGCAGTGGACACCCTTCCACTGGACTGGTTGAGGTGAGGTTACCTGTACCTCTTCTCAGTCCACCTGTTGCTTTGGGTTCTGGCTCGGTTGGAGTTTTGTCATTGCCCATATTGTCGGCTCAATTACGTCATCGGTAAGCACAGTTTAATTTTTTTTTTCCTCGTGGTCAGGGAACACGACTTAACAGGTTAGGAAGAAAATAAAAGATTTTTTTTTTTTGGTATGTGCCTGTGGATGACAAATGCTAAATAGCCCGGAGCCACACAGAGGGTTAATAACTGAGAACAACCTGAAGACCCGCACCCGCAAACACGGAAGAAGGGAAACTGGATCAACCCAAAGTGCGTCCCGGGACACAGAAGCCGTGGCACACAAATAAATAATAAGAGCCGCAACCGGACACAAAACATGATGCACCCCCAGCCTGACCAACCAAGCATCAACAACCCAGGGACCCCTCCGGAAAACAGCAGTCTCATTCTTCGCCAGAAAAGAAGGAGACGGCTGCAAATGAACAAAGCCATCATGAAGACCGAAGGAGCAGAAACCCCTGTACCGGAGAAGAGAATGAAGCTCCCCAATCCGATCCCCAGAGGCCAATGCCAACAGAAAACGAGCCTTGGAGAAACAATCCTGGCCCGAAGGGGCCACAACAAACCGAGAAGAAAGAAAAGAAAGCACTCTGTCCAAAGACCAGGACGACCCAGGCGGCACATTAGCAGGCCGGAGGTGAAACAATGCACGAGACAGCTTGCAAAACAGTACGGAAATAACATCAATGCAGAAAGCAAGCTGAAGCTGGCCTCTCTGAGGGGGCCAGGTTCTGGCTTGTGGTCCCCGGTAGGCCCACAGAACTCCATACACATGACTGATGACAAAGTCTGACATTAGCATATCAGCCTAGTAAAGCTCCGGGGAGCCGAAGGGGCTCCCCCAGAAAAATTCTTTGCTTATGCTCGCAACTAGATGATATATTTAAAGTTTTTGTGCCCGAATCCATCTCACCAGTTGAAAACTTAACTACCTTTCTATCTTTAAGGACTTGTTTTACTTAAACTAAATCTGAATGAACAATACAAGCTGACTGAGTTGTCAATTTATGAACATTATAATTATTATCAAAATACAGAAAAACAAGAAGCAGATATTGCACAAGTTATAACCTGGACGGGTTGCCCTCTCGCTTAGCAAGTTCCTTCTTGATAAGAGTACTCATGGAGGACCAAGCAGTGTACCGAGAACCTTCAGAGGCATGCAGGAACGAAGCATCACATAGAGGTTGTGCAGCTTCCATTAGCTCAGCCTTTTTTAAAAAACCTAATTTTGAGGAAGAAAATGAATTAAAACAATGATTTGGCTGAAATATTTAAATAGTTGATGATTATGAAATACTGTATTGCAAGGAAAATTAGCACTACAATACCAGCTGAACAGAGCTGTAAATAATGTCTGCAGACAAATTCAGATTACATTTATTAGATTAACAAAAGAAGAGCACTACAATCACTTCTGTGGTCGAGTGCTCAATAACTCATGACACAATATATTGTCTAATAGATCACTAGCCTTGCCCACGGAGGACAGAAACATGAGCATACTGTGGTTACCATTGTAAATTAATAGCTATGTTTGAGGTAGAAAATAAACTAGAAAATACCTGGCAGTTACCATGATCTGCCATCAGATGTCACTATTCACTCACAACAGAAGTGTCTGAGAACCACCATCACTGTTTTATCCGAGCTGGAGCCCCGAGAAGCTTAGGGTGAGCCGAAAGAAAAGAAGAGGGCACAAAAGCAACTGAGCAGCTGGCACAAAACTAAGCTTAGCATCAAGTCATGAAGTCAAGTCATTCTGAGATTCTTCCTACGTTTACCTCCTTTAGGAGGTGAACCTCAAACAGAAAGGACTGCTCAAGTGCAGCTTGTACTTTTAGGTTTGAGACCATAAGTAGGCGGGAGCAACTGCCGGGACTTCACCCCTAGGGCGAAATCCCTATCCACTAGGCCTTCGGGCTCCTTTTATGCCGTAGCACAAGTAAAGGTAACCCACAGACTCTCACACCAGATGTGTGGTGCTATGAATCAGGATCGGATTCCCAGAAGCAGGCCTTCATTAAAAGATCACATTACTAGAACAGTCGTAAAATGCAGAACATGGGTGGAACTATAAAGTTGAAGGGTTGACATAGAAGACTGTGTTCTATAACAATTAACAGTTTATTAATAAAGAACTAAACTACTACAGCCAAAAGTTTACGTTACGTTAATATTCATTCAGTGGCACTTTATAGACAGCTACTGTACTTAACAACCATGTATAGCACGTTGTATAATATGCAAAATCAGAGGTAAAAAATATTAGAGTTGCGGTAAATACCTTGAAAATTGTCTTTATTCGAGGCATTGTAGAGAGCGAGCAGCAAGGCATAAGCACCAGATCTTAATACTGGTATATAGTGCTTACTCCTTTTTCCATCACTATTTTCCTGTAAAAATGCAATTTACAAATTTGTAAGAAAGTTAAAGTTTATTACACACTTTATACAGAAAGCTTCGACACCACACTCCACATAGAAGGCTGGTTCATAAGTTGGAGAACCTGGCAGGAGTAACAGGTAAGGTGCTCCAGCAGATAAGGGATAAGTACTGTAACAGAAAGCAGCAAGGTACACAGTGAGGAGGGAGATCTCAGAGGATATAGACTCATTCCTCTCAGTGTTTGCTGATGATGCAAAAATCTGAGGAGGATTAGCACTTTCCGGCTCTTGGTGAATGTAAAAAAAACAACCGTAAGTGCTCCCGGCGTTTTGCCGCGTAAGCGTAAAAACAAAAATGTGTATACTCTTTTTACTCTCATGACCTTAGTTCTCGAGCTACGTATTTCATTTTGGTACCAACGTGTTCGCAATAAAATTCTCTAGAAGAACATCAGTAAAAAAAGTCACGAAACGTATAGGGATACCAGCACCAAATAAATAACTACGAAGATGACTCGCCGTGAGCGCCCAACAGCAACAAAATGTTTTTACTCTTGGGATTGTTATCACCTCCACACTTGTCCTACAGCGTTAATTTTTGTATCAATGGACTCGCAATGAAATTCCCAACATGGTGATATGAATATAAGCGTAGAATAATGATTGCGGCCCGCCCGCAAGAGTGTGGGAAGTGGTGAAATTGTTACCCGGTGTCGGTGACGGGACGACGCACGGCGCTTTGAAAGTTTATACTTATTTCATTCTCATGACATTATTATTCTATGTACGTCATTCATTTTTGTGTCAATGTGTTCGCAATAGAATGTTCTATGAGCCCGTAGGTAAAAAATATCAACAAAGCGTAAGATAGAATAGCGCCAAATATAAAACAACGCTGGAACATATCAGTGAGAGTCAAACACACACGAAATGTTTTTACTTTTGTTATGTTTGTGAACCTTTCATGAACTTATTGTACCATGCAGCCTATTGGTGAGAAAGAGAGCCTCATGGCGCGCAGTTTGAAACAAACCCAAAGTAAATCGGATAAAAATTGAATTTTATACAAATATTTTAAAAGAGGACATAAGTTTATGTCCACTATGCGGGAGCGGGTAGGCGAAACAGGACGCCGGGGTGCGTCCTCATCGTGCGAAAGTGTTAAGATACAGGAAGATAGCAGGAAACAACTTGGACAAACTGAAGGAATGGTCTAATAAATTGTCACTAAAGTTTAACTCAAATAAGTGTAAAGTAAAATAGGTGTAGGGAGAAGGAGACCAGACACAAGATACCAACTGGGAGATGGAATCTTTCAAGGATCAGGTAGAGGGAGAGAACGATCTGAATGGTTGATATCACACTGAACCTGTCTCACGAAGCCCATACCACCACTAGCATATGCTAGGTTTGCCAACATAAGAAATGACTCTAGAAACTTCTGTAAGGAATCATCAGAACCTTGCAAACCAAATATGTCAGTACAATTCTAGAGTATGCAGCTCCAGTGTACAGTCCGTGCTTCTCTAATATTCCAGTGTAATCAAACACAAGGCAATATTAGAGAAAATTCAGAGGTATGCCATCAGACTGGTACCAAAGCTGAGGGGTATGAGCTACAGGAAAGGCTACTGGAATTATACATGACATCAGTGGAAGACATGAGTTAGGAGAGACATGATTACCATCTATGAATTTCTCAAAGAAATTGACAGGATAAAGAAACAGACTATTTAACATGGGTGGTACAGTACATGACCAAGGGAACACAGGTGGAAACTTAGTACCCAAATGAACCAAAGAGATATTAGAAAGATTTTTTCAATGTCAGAGTAGTGAACAAATTGAATGCACTAAGAAGTGAGATGGTGCTGGCAAACTCCAAACAGTTACAAATGTAGATATGATAGAGCCCAATAAGCTCTGGAACGTGTACACAAGTTGACTGGCAGTCGAGAGGCAGGACCAAAGTCCGGGAGCTCAACCCCTGCAAGCACAGCCGAGTAGAACTAGGCAAATTTAGGTATGGTCTTATTTATAAAACAACTGCCACAAACAGCATACAGTGCAACCTCGAATCTCCGGTTAGGACGCACACTTTTTGTGCGGTCACATGTGTGCATCCACTTGTGTGGTCCACTTGTGTGGTCCACTTGTGTGGTCCACTTGTGTGGTCCACTTGTGTGGTCCACTTGTGTGGTTCACTTGTGTGGTCCACTTGTGTGATTCAACTTGTCATATGAAGGAATTATTAATTGTAACCTGTGATGGAATGGGAAAGTTTTCCCACCAGTCTGTGAACTCTGTCTCAACATCGTAAGCAAATCCGAACATCCCCCGCTTCGGCGAACCATCGTTCGCCGAACCGGGCGAGTAAATCTGGCCTGAAAAGTGTGCGAACTAGCCGGAGATTCGTTGAATCGGGGTACGTTGAATCGAGGTTGTACTGTACTTAGGTTTAACTGGAAAGCTTCAGGCCACAACATATCTTCAATACAGATAACTAACCTTGCAAGTCACTGAGGAAGTAACCGATGCATCAACACTCATTTCTGTAGCAGCAGCTGTATATACCTGTACAGTTGTCTTCTTTTTTCTTTTCTCTGGTGGTTCCATCCTGATCTAAAGGAATAAAATTTAGTTACCGGTATGTAAAAAATATAAAATATGAGCAATAATATTCTGAAAACATTTTGAACATGCAACTTACTGAATAATAGATGCCTTGTCATATTTGGCAATACAGTATGTACAAATGTCAGCCCAGGACATTTTACCAAAAACTGCAGCCAACGCAGCAAACTTACGACCGTCATGGGCATGGGGATAGATCGCAGGCTGGCTAGACCGAATAACCCTGTGGACGACCTGAGAGACCCGAACCCTAGAACAGGGAAGAAGGGAAACCGGATCAACTCAAAGTGCGTCCCCGAACACACAGGCATTGGCGTGCAAATAAGGGTGAAGAGCTGCAACCGGACACAACACATGATGCACCCCCAGCCTGACCAATCAAGCACAAACAACGTAAGAACACCTCCAGAAAGCAGCAGTATCATTCTTCGCCAGAAAAGAAGGAAACGGCTGAAAACGAACGAACCTATCACTTCGACCAAAAGAGCAGGAAAAGGATGCTTCGCACGATGAGGACGCACCCCGGCGTCCTGTTTCGCCTACCCGCTCCCGCATAGTGGACATAAACTTATGTCCTCTTTTAAAATATTTGTATAAAATTCAATTTTTATCCGATTTACTTTGGGTTTGTTTCAAACTGCGCGCCATGAGGCTCTCTTTCTCACCAATAGGCTGCATGGTACAATAAGTTCATGAAAGGTTCACAAACATAACAAAAGTAAAAACATTTCGTGTGTGTTTGACTCTCACTGATATGTTCCAGCGTTGTTTTATATTTGGCGCTATTCTATCTTACGCTTTGTTGATATTTTTTACCTACGGGCTCATAGAACATTCTATTGCGAACACATTGACACAAAAATGAATGACGTACATAGAATAATAATGTCATGAGAATGAAATAAGTATAAACTTTCAAAGCGCCGTGCGTCGTCCCGTCACCGACACCGGGTAACAATTTCACCACTTCCCACACTCTTGCGGGCGGGCCGCAATCATTATTCTACGCTCCAAAAGCAAAGAACAGCGACAGAGAGACAAAAAGAACCAGAAGGACCGCCAGAAAACTTTATACGGCCGCCGAGACAAAGCCTGCAGGAGGACACCATCAAAGAAGCCACCTGATCACCATACAGATGGTGATAGACTCGAGTCAAAAAGACCAAATGCGAAGACTCGAGATGACTGAACCAGTCTCGTAACGGACCAGGCTGATCTGTTAAAAGAGGTGGAACCAAGGAAAAACCTCTGGGTTCAGACACTGGGCAAGCAGCGCCTGAAACCAAGGCTGGGCCGAACACCACAGGGCCAAGAGGACTACTCTTCCCTGGTAAGTCTCCAAACAAGCCAGGACCTGCAGCAACAGCTGAACCGGGGAGCAGAGGTACAGGACCACCCCCCCCCCCACCTCGACCAGTCCTGCTGAAAGGTATCGACTCTGCCAGCCTCGCGGTCAGGGAAGGGCACCACATATACCGGAAAACGCCTCAACCACGCTGACGCGAAGAGGTCCACCTCCAGGCGCCCCAATGTCTGGCAGAGCCAACTGAATGAGTCGGCATCGATCGTCCATTCCGTAGACAGGGGAATGAACTGCGACAGGCCATCTGCCAGGACGTTGGACACCCCCGGACGTGAACCGCCAGGAGAGCCAAACCCCGAGAACTCAGCAGACGAGTCACCCAGTACCAGTACCCAGCATCCAGTACCTTTCTGGGTGCCTGTCCTGGTTGATGGCAAACATAAAATGCTCCAAAAATCACATATGCATTTATATAGGCCATTGCTCCTTGTGCCTCTCTGAGGGGGCTAGGTTCTGGCCGTGGTCCCCGGTAGGCCTAGAACGCAATCCACACTGACTGATGCCAAAGGTTAGGGATATACTATCAGCCTGGATAGCTTCGGGGAGCCAAAGGGGTTCCCCCAATAAAAACTAAAATATTTTAGAAATACTGTAAAGTTAGGTAAACATATCGTAAATCTTACACTTGAATACTTGTGCTATTTTGTGGAAACAATATTGTAATCAATTAACTTTTGTATTTACCTTATGAATTTGATCCCATTCTACTGGTCCATTTTCCTGCACATGTTGTTCTAAGCGCTGGTCAAGCATATGGCAGATTTTATCTCCAAAATTTGCCAGTACCTTACAGTCCTTCCCAGAGTACAGAGGCAGTGGAAACAACCTCAGTGACTTCCGAGCCTATAAATATACAGTACACAAATAAATTATAAAAAAGCATTATTGCTAGTAATGTTTTAAACTATAAATTATTAATTATTCACATTAGTTCTCTCAACTAAAATTACAAACTTTACAAACAACAAACTATTACATAACACACAGAAATCACAATAGCATGTTAGAAAAGTTAGAAGTTAACTTTTCACATAATTAAATATCTTGTTAACTAAATTGTCAGCAATAACATACCCTCTGAAAGTTAAATTTCATGTTTGAATTGCTACGTGCTGCTGCTTCTTGCCATTCTTGAAGCCATTTGTCAAATAGAGCATTTGGGTGACTAACAATGCACTTTGTGCGACGATACTTCTTCCTCTTGTTAACTCTGCCGTCTCTATTCATGATAACGTCTGAGAAATAAAAAATATCTTTATACAAAAAAAAACACTTGGCTGTACACAACACAACAAACACAGCTACCAGCCTCCAACACAACAAACACAACTACCAGCCTCCAACACAACAAACACAGCTACCAGCCTCCAACACAACAAACACAGCTACCAGCCTCCAACACAACAAACACAGCTACCAGCCTCCAACACAACAAACACAACTACCAGCCTCCAACACAACAAACACAACTACCAGCCTCCAACACAACAAACACAACTACCAGCCTCCAACACAACAACCAGCCTCCAACACAGCTACCAGCCTCCAACACAACAACCAGCCTCCAACACAGCTACCAGCCTCCAACACAACAACACAGCTACCAGCCTCCAACACAACAAACACAGCTACCAGCCTCCAACACAACAAACACAGCTACCAGCCTCCAACACAACAAACACAGCTACCTACCAGCCTCCAACACAACAAACACAGCTACCAGCCTCCAACACAACAAACACAGCTACCTACCAGCCTCCAACACAACAAACACAGCTACTAGCCTCCAACACAACAAACACAGCTACCAGCCTCCAACATAACAAACACAGCTACCAGCCTCCAACACAACAAACACAGCTACCAGCCTCCAACACAACAAACACAGCTACCAGCCTCCAACACAACAAACACAGCTACCTACCAGCCTCCAACACAACAAACACAGCTACCAGCCTCCAACACAACAAACACAGCTACCTACCAGCCTCCAACACAACAAACACAGCTACTAGCCTCCAACACAACAAACAGCTACCAGCCTCCAACACAACAAACACAGCTACCTACTGGATGTGGTGGTCAGGAGCAGGGAGCCTAACAGTTAGTGTGTTGTTGACGTAAGGGAGAGGACGATCGCGTGCAGTTCTTCTTGATAGTAGGTGCAGTTTGCATGAAGGGTTTGTCCTCCCGATGACTGCGCGTGCAGTTCGTATGTTACCTCGGCGGCCGCCACAGTAAGGGATGCCGGGGCGTCTGTATAAAGATTTCCTTCCCATTCCGCCTCACACCCAGCAAAATCGCTCCTCACTCTTATATATATTCAGTTATCGAATTAAAATAATGGGATTATCTTTAAATAATTTATTTTTACAGTTGCTGTTTATAAAATTTTATATATGTGTTTTGTTGACATTGCAAGTGGTGCCATCTGTTGACGGCGAACGCAACTCTCTCGCACACTTTATAATTGGATTTCCCGCGCGAGGGTCGGCCAGCTTGGCGCGCGGATTGAACGCTCTTGGCTGGGTTTTCTTTCCTCACCTCATCCGGAGCTCATATCTGAACTCACCTGGCTTCTTTGGACCAGTGTGTGCTCACTGCAGTTACCCAGGGACTTCCAACACCGGGGGAGGGGGTCAGTCCAAGCTTCATCTTGAGGCAAAGCTCAACGCCTTAAGCCATATTGGTGCTCTGTCCACAGAGCATTCAATTGATTGATTGATTTAGATTAAGCCACCCAAAAGCTGGCACGGGCATGAATAGCCCGTAAGTGGAGGCCCTTTGGAGCCATTACCAGTATGAATAGCTGGTACTTGATATCTGTGGAGGTGCGACTGCACCCTGCGTGTCAGGGGATGTCTCCTGTCCGGATAACTACGATTGATTGATTGATGAAGATTAGATCTATTTTGATCATGATCTATTGAAGATCAAGAAAATAGATCAAACATGATCTATTTTAGGCAACCAATAACTCTTCTGAATTGTTTTAAATTGTAGGAATTTTGTATTACAGTATTAATAACTAATAATAATAATTGTTTTTTTACTAATGAATTAGCAACAATAAGTTTTTAGGGAAAAATGAGTCCTGTTACTTATTGGCTTATTGTTTTACTATCAACAAAAGTAAATCGTTGGGAACACTTCTTACTGCTCCAGATTTATAAAAAATCATTCACTGCTTCCTTTGGCAGTAATAATTATTTTTATATTGATTTAATATGGGATGGGTTTAAAGAATCAAGGGGTATTCTGTTAAAACAATATATTGAACAATAGAATATGTATATACAAGTACAATATATACAAATTAAAAAAATCACAGCAATACATAATTTTACATATTACCCCTATTTCCCAACTTTCATGGTGATGGGGACTTGTAAAGCAAGCAGCCTATTAGAAAAGAAGGCATATACAGTACAGTAATACAGTATAGTAAAAGCTTGTAGATATTAATTGACAATAAAATATTAAAAGTATTACGTATGCATTCACAACATAATTTATAACATATAGAATCCCAACACTCAATCATCCACAGCAGCAATGCACCACTACACAAGACCAGGTTTACAGTTGTCATAGAGTACATACACATTCACTTCCTTCTTACAAACCATCTTCCCAGCTTTGTCCTGCAAGTTGATTACAATCACTACCCACACACACACTCGACACTGTGTTTCCTCAAATCCACTTGAATAAACACACTGCACCAGTTTACCATCATCTATTCATTCAGTATGCCCAAACCATTTTAGGTTTGCTTTCCTCAATAGCATACTGAAATGATGTGGTAATGTTGAATAGATTCATCAGTGTCATGCTTAATGCACATTCATCAGCATTGTAATAATTAAAGCATTAAGCTGCAAAATAAATCAAACCCATGCATGTGATACAAAAATATAAAAAAAACAATTGAAGAACAGATAGGGAGTGCCAACACAAAACCCAAACATACATACCCATTTTAAATATTTTGGCCAAGTACACACAAAAAAAATTTGTGAATATCTTGGCAAAGCTCTAATTGTAGTTTACTGCCAAAGAACCCTACATTAACTCAATGTCTCACTATACATCAATATACTGTGTTGATGTATATCAACACTGTGTGGCAAAGTTGTTTAGTTACAGTATCATGAACTTTTTAATTTTGTAAAAGTATACAAATTCACCGACAAATTCATTAATAATGGTTCTTTTCATGTGAGCAATATATGTACTGTATTGTGTCGCTAGACTTTTTAGAATATTATAAACTCTTATTAGTGTTACTCTTTATGAAGCTGTGGTGTGATGGTACATGGCACAAGCTCTCTCTGATGCTATATCATTATCCTCTTCTTCCTCCTAAGAAGCAAATGCCTCCCCAGCCCATGAAAGTGGAGGGAAAAGGGGTAACGGGTAATTTTTATATAAAATTATGTCGAATATTTGCAAAGTAAACAAAAATTTTAATAATAAATAAATAGTAAAAGCAACAAATTCACTCTTGTAGTGAAATTAGAAAAAATGTCATTCAGTGCAATAAAACAAAATGAAAAACTATACATTATCTAATCAAAATAAATATTGAATACAGTACTAAAAACAATGATATTCTTGAAGAAATGTTCAGAACTTTCCCAATATGGAAAATATTTATTCTTTGGTTGCTTGTGCTTGGATTCTTGCTTGTTGCTTGTTGCTTAGGGTGGATAGCCGGCTATGGGGTCTGAGGCTCCCCGTTCATCCTCCCAGGAAGGGGGGAGCTGCCCAGATAGCGGCGCGGCGACGTGAGACGTCATGATTGTTTGCTCGTTTCATTTAGGGGAGTTCTATCCACATGTTCGGCTTTTGGTAGCAATATTTTCACCAGAATAGGGGGTTTGTTTTGGGATGCTTACCTTTCTGGATGCCTGACCCGGTCGATGGCAGACATAGAATGCTTCCAACCACACGGGGGTTTCTATAGGTCACTGCTACCCATGCCTCTTCTGAGGGGGCCAGGTTCTGGTTTGTGGTTCCCGGTAGGCCCATAGAACTCCATACACATGACTGATGCCAAAGTCTGACATTAGCATATCAGCCTAGTAAGCTCCAGGGAGCCAAAGGGGCTCCCCCAAGAAAAGTAGTGATTATTAAATTTTTTATTTCCAACAGTCAAATGAGCTGCATTGCTATACTTCCCAGTGCTTCTGACAGTGTTTAAAACTCTATGGAATTGCTACTCTTCAAAATTCTCAATGTTAAATGGCATCTACAGAGGTGCAATGCAGACAATTTCTGAACATGCCTGTAATACATAATAATTTTCACAGGGTGGAGAGAGAGGGCCACACAATAGGGTCCATTGCTGCATACTAATAATGCAGCAATGGTGGTTGTTTACCATGCTGGCCAACCAGCACAACATGTAACAGAGAAATGACAAAAAACAAGATACAAGCAGCCCTGACATGATATATTGTATGTGATACATCTCTTCTTCATCCACTTCATCTCACTTCAGAAACACAGTACAGTATAGAATGCAGTCATTTTAAGTCTTCTTAAAAGTACATTCAAATTCTGATGAAGATCTGGAGTCTTAAATAAAAAACTAAGACATTGCTCTCCCCCTTGTCTCAATGGGTAGCATCAATGCTGCAGCGATGGCAAGAACTGCTACAATTCCATAGGTGGCTGTTGCCAGATGTATAGATGTGCGTGTTAATACTTGTGCAACAATAGGCGTTAACATGGCACCAAAGCGAGCCATGCCGGAACATGTCCCCACACCCACTGCCCGAAGTGATGTGGGATACACCTGAAAAAACATTAAAACATTTTATCAGGACTAAGAATTACACACAAAATGGGAGTCACCTGCTTATTATAATAATGAATAAGCACATGCTTTGAATAAAATGAACTCAGGTTGATTGAGAATACATAAACTGAATTGTGCCAAGTTCAAGTGTAGACATGACACAAAATGATGCTCACCTCTGGTGTGTAAACGTATGCTGCTTGAAATACTCCAGAAATTATTCCACGTGCAACAAACAGTATGAAAGTGAGCCATGTTCGACTGGAAAAAATAATACGTAATTTTATTTCTACTTTATTTATTTAGAAGCAACAGTGTTGAATGTAATTAATACTCTTTTCTGGAGGGCTCCTCAGAGCTTAAGCACTCATACCTTGAAGCAATATCATACAAGGCCTCCGAGACCTATGCTGACGAACTAAGAACTAGAATCAGACTCTCTGCTTCTCTCAAAGAGGCTAGGGAAGCTTGAAGAATCAGAGAACCCAAAGATGAAGAAATCGACCAGAAAATCAAGACAAACAAAACAAACAACTGCTCAAAGAAAAAGGAGAACAACACAATGCACATGATAGTTGACTACAGATTAACAACTCTTGCCTGAACTCACCTGACCACCATCAGATGACAGCCCTGGCCACCTAGAACCGCCTATTCGACATCCAACCTTTCTTGCAAGCACCAGTATGAAACCCCATGGGAAAGAAGGAAAAGAATATAAAGACCTTGAGGGGGGCCCACAAGAAAAGGGCTTTCATTACATTCAAAGCTTAACTTCTGGGGGGAAACCCTTAACAGTTCCTAAATATTTACTCACAACAGAGCCTTGAACAGGAGAACAGATTAGATGAAAAGGAACATAGGATTAGGGGAACGAGAATAAATGGAAAAAAGAGTTATACAGTACAGGTTTGGCGAGGAAGTGGAATATCTAATAAGTAGCGATAGGTCAACACCCTGTTGGACTGTCAGAAACCTCGAGCCTTGATATTAACTATAAATGCAATCCATATCAGCCATGGATAGCTCCGGGGAGCCGTAGGGGCTTCCCCCCAGAAAATAATTTATCACAAGATGCAAAGCTTTTTAGTCAAACGAACAACTTATATGGTAGATGCCCATTGTTTTTACTGAAAAATAAATATTATACATGAAAGCTTTAATGAATTTTATTGCAGAATATTAATTTCAATGTGCCACACACTTAATTCCTAGGGAGAGTCAAGGATATATTTATATGACTGCTCTGGCCTCCAAAATGACCTACGCAAAATAAGTGCCTAGGTCAAATCGAGTAACAATTGGCAGATGGAATTTAATGTAAATAATAGTCATTTATTGGACTGTGGAATAGGAGAAAAGCAGGTCACACTTATAAATTTTGTGAAAAGATGCTAAAAATTTCAAACAAGGAAAGAGATCAAGGAGAGGTTTTGGATTGTAAGCAGTCACCAGAGGATCACAAAGGACACTGTGATAGAAGCCCATGCTAGAAAGTTTTAAAAGTGCATTTAAATATATAAATGGAGAAATATTAAAGAAACTGTGATACTTGTGAGACCAAAACTGGAATATGAAGCAATAGTGTGATGCCCAAATCTCAAGAAGCCCATAAATAAAATAAAAAGGATGCAAAGGCATGCTACTAAATGGCTCCCGGAACTTAAAAACACGAGCTATGAGGATACGTTGGTAGCAATGAACATGCCAAGGCTGCAAGATAGGAAAAGAGGCAATAATCACTACATACAGAGTAGTAACATGAATTAACAAAATAGAGGAATTTTTTAAGCCTACAATTTCAAGAATAAGAGGTCATAGATTTAAACTAAGGAAACAATGGTGCCAAGAAAACATGTGGAAATTTTAATTGTAGAGTTGTAGAAGGTTGGAATTGTTTAGCAATAAGGCAATGGATGTCATAACCATCAGTAGTTTCAAGGTCATATGACAAAGATTACTGGGAAGATAAGACACCATGTAATAACCCGCCCTGCTATTCCCTTTCTCACTCAACACTCCAAGCTTAACACTGCTTGCAGATCACTGTGACCCCTCACTGACCTACCAGCTAATATTAACTGAAATATTAATTGAGGGGGAAGCAACAAATGAAGGGTTTATTAATTTCAAGATAATGAATAAAAACTTAATTGTACACTGCCACCACCTTTGGGAGCCGGTCGGCCGAGCGGACAGCACGCTGGACTTGTGATCCTGGGTTCGATCCCAGGCGCCGGCGAGAAACAATGGGCAGAGTTTCTTTCACCCTATGCCCCTGTTACCTAGCAGTAAAATAGGTACCTGGGTGTTAGTCAGCTGTCACGGGCTGCTTCCTGGGGGTGGAGGCCTGGTCGAGGACCGGGCCGCGGGGACACTTAAAAGCCCCGAAATCATCTCAAGATAACCTCAAAATAACCTTCCTGATCTGAAAGTGTCTATATTACTGATCTCCCAGGAAAGGCAGAAATCAATAATCATGAACTGAGAGGGCGTACGAATCTTGATAAAAATGCTTGGGGGATAAATTACATAACTTTACTTACTGAGGATTCAAGGGTAACTAATATCCATGAACTGGAGAACACGGGGGAATTTTTAGTACAGCACATAAACACCACATATAACAATGACTCAGCATTAATCAAAGGGGAACAGATAACTAAACACAAATACATTAATACATTATTTAATTAAAACACGTATATTGAAATCAAATTGAGATATATCCTAGCTGTAAATACCCTAAGAGGCAATAGTCTGACTTAATGATGGACATAATACTCCACCACACTTTACCTTAAAACTGCAAAATCAGCCACAGGATGTTGAGTGACTGCTCTCTGGCCCTGATGGGGGACCTTTCCCCAATTACTCCCAAAGACACACTGACTAATAATTTCTTAAACTAAACCAGTGGGAACAAGCTCCTCCCACTAAGTTTTACTAGGTCCAAATAAGCCCCGCCTTTCCAAGCCTATAGCCAATAAATTCAAAGTCTTGCTATAGGCCTTGACAAGCTCCGCCTACCTAGGCCTCCTTGGCTGGCTATAGGCCTGCCCTTAAGGTTCTCTTTCCCTTGACAGAAACCTTGCTCGTTCCCATGATATATCCAGAAAACAGGGCCAGAGAGTATATGATACCAGCCACCCAACGAAATTTAAGAACTACAGTTTATTGACCCTGAGTGAACTGCCCCTCAATTCGTCACTGGCTATAGCAAAGGCAGGGGAGAGGGGAAGGAGTGGGGGGATAGAGAGGGAAATAAGTGGGAAATGAAGTGGCCACGGAGAGGGCCCAAGAGAGGACCTCTGACTCAGGGTGGTTTATGGCAGGAAGGACGGCTTGACACCAGGGGAGGGGAAAAGGGAAGAGGGAATGAGGCATGGGGAAGGGACGAATGAACAAGGGCAAGGGGAAGGGGAGGAGGAGAAAGGGAAGAGGGGGAGAAGCCATGGTCTGAGCACAGATCATTACAACCATGAGCATAGTTCACATCCTGTAATTACACTTAACAAACTTATACAGGTAAAGTTACATTTCTGCATCAAAAGTTTAAGAATAATTTACATTCTGCACTTGACAGAATTCACTGAATATAGACTGGAGATGCATGAATGTAGTCACTGAGCACGTACAAATTCTATATTCTATAATGTGAATCGTTTACCAATCATATACCTTACAACTATTAAGCATTCAGCAACCCAAAGCAACTACTACAACAGATGGTATTCTCACATGCAATTTTCACTTGGTTCATACCAATTGTGCGTGCTGATCCTCACATATTGGAGGAGATTCCAGAGGTTTAATTGGAGAAGGGTCAGAGGTATGCCACCAGACTAGTACCCGAGCGGAGGGTATGAGCTATGAGGATAGATACGGGAACTAAACCTCACATCGCTGGAAGACACAAGAGTTAGGGGAGACATGATCACCACATACAAGATTCTCAGAGGAATTGATAGGTTAGGTAAAGACAGTTTATTTAAAACAGGGAGCACACGCACTAAGGGGGACAGGTGGAAATTGAGTATCCAAATGAGCCATAGAGACATTATAAAGAATGTTTTTAGTGACAGTAGTTAACAAATGGAATGCATTTGGCAATGATGTGGTGGAGGCAGACTCCAAACACAGTTTAAAATGTAGATATGAGAGAGCCCAATAGGCTCAGGAATTTGTACATCAGTTTATATGACAGTTGAGAGGTGGGACCAAAGAGTCGAAGCTCAACCTCTGCAAACACAATTAGGCGAGTATATCAACTGCTGTACCTATTTTATAAAACAAACTATAATGTTCTATCTCTAAAAAACTTTAATATTTATCTACATCTTTCCTCCTACACTGTACTATACACAACTGTCTTAAAGAACTCCTACCCTGACTACCTGATTTAAAATGTATTTTTTGTTCAATATATATGAAGACTAAACATTAAGAGCATTTGTTTATACCAATAATAAATGCTTGATTACAACAAATTTTGGTACTGCACAGTACTTACTTTGATGTACAGATGAACAGCATAATAATTGATATAACAAAAATACCAAACTCCAAAGCCATTGTCGTCTTTCTTCCTAGTCTTTCTATGACCAAAATGGTGAAGAAAATACCTGCAAGAAACTCCATTAATTGCATAAAAATATAGCTTGTGACCATAAAAAATAATAAGGCTGATTTAACATGAAAAGCACCTTTCTGGGCAGAAACATTGTTGCACCAGAGGGTAAGCCTCTGCTGTACAACCTATATTGCAATGATCAAATTATGTATTACAATTAGAAGAGATCAGGTCCATGGTTTCACATATAAAGTACCGGGAAATTCTGCAAGTGTAGTCCAAAGGAGGTCTAGGTAATCTTCCGAGCTGAGAGGACGGCAGTCTGCTGTACAGGTGAAGGCACCGTCCATGCCAGAGAGCGCACAGAGATTGCCTTTTGCTTCAAACAGTTCTGTAGTCATGAGGACTACACCATAATAACAGAAGGCGCACGATGACCTGAATCACGTAATTAAGAATCGCTAGTGTTGCAGAATAAATATGTTTGCACATAAAATAGTAAATAATTTGACCAGCTACAGTACATATAAATGCTCCACATAACTATATTAAAAACTTGAACTCAAAATCCAAAGTTACTGCCAAGATAACACAACAGCTTCCAAAACAAACCAAAAAAAAAATCCAGTTAATGTATGATATTTTATGCGATCTACCCTATCTTTGTGGAGGGTTGGGATGCCCAAAATCCCTTTACTGTACATCAATTTTGTTACTACACCCTTTTGAGACTTTCAGTACCATCTAGAACAACTAAATTTTATGAGCTTGTTCTTTCAATTTTACTTATTTTACTTATTGTTCTTTCAATTTTACTTATTGATTCTGATCCACGAGTGGATCAGAATCGATTAGTTAGATGTCAAGAGTCTACTGCCATATATATATATACCATAGCCTCATCCATATATACCTACCATATATATACCTACAAATATACCTACCAAGTACCACCATGGTATATGATAAAGAGGAGTGGCATAAAGTATGCTGTCCTAAAAATGCCAATAGTAATTGGTAATTTTGAAAAACTAGCGTCATCCATGCCAACATACTATTACCTCTCACCGAGAAAAAAAAATTACATCATCTTAGAGATCTTACCATATAAACCATAAAAGTAATGTTGTCCATTTCAAGTCTTGAACTAATAAATCCTTTATACGTCCACGATTCATCTGAGCAACATCGTCAACAATTAGACGACCCAGCAGCATTGGCTTTCCTGGAAATAATTTTGGTTAGCTGTTGTTGTACATCTGTACTCAACACTGTTATACTCAAAAGGTATTGTTGCACATTTTTTGTTTGTAATAAACTTATCCAAAACATTATATAATCTTTGACTACTTATTTATTCTGGAAACTCATAATACTGTATTATTCCAAATAACTTGTAAAATAAGGTTAGAGTGTAAATGGAAAACTTTCTGAACAGGCCACTACTCCAGTTTTTTTAGGAAATGTATGTTCCTCTTGGGGCATTATGGACACCAGCCAGGTTAAGTGGCTTTCACATCCCTGACAAAGAGATCTATTCAAATTGTCCACATCAGGCCACATATTACAAGAGTGTAAACAGTGGAGAGTTCTCTGTCCATCTATGAATGACCTTTAAAAGTTACATTCCTCAACACTTCAACAATTTCAGCTTTGATAATGCTTTCACCAATGTTTCTTTCATTTACCCCTTGTATTCAGGCTATACTGTACAGTAGTTTGCCAAGTCATTTGACATTCTCTGGAATGGCGGGGGGTTTGTCGACATGACAGAGGTGTGTGGATAGATGTAACAAAGGGGATGTTGATGGAGGGTATAGAAGGTATCAGTAAGGGATGGAACTCGAAACGGTGGGCATAGGTTGAATTAGTGTAGATGTGGGAGAGACCTAGGTGGATACTGGTTCCGTGGCAAGGTTGTTGATTTGTGGAACCAGTTGCTGCATGACATAATGGAGGTAGCGTTCCTTGATTGTTTCAGCCGTGAGTTGGATGTATGTATGAGTGAGATTGGGTGGATATAAGTAGGAGCTGCCTCATATGGGCAAATAGGCCTTCTGTAGTTACCTTTATTATTATGTTCTTATTTACTTAGGAATGATGAATATGCACCCATGATTGGCTACCCAGTTATTAGCGGGGTAGACGCTATAAATTGCAGAGTTGTTTGGCAGTTTCGAGACATTATTTTCTGTAAACCCTCCAGCTGTTCATAAAGCTGCACAAACTTTCTGGAGGCTTTTTTCAGTGGAGTGGCAGAGTGTCATCCCACCTCCTGTGCTTCTGTGAGGGGAATGAAGGTTCTGGCTCTGGTCCCCAGTAGGCCAAACAGAACTATCATGACTGATGTGATCTTTTAGTATGGAACAATCTCAGTAAGAGAGCTTCAGGAAGCTAACGGGGGGGAAGGGGTTCTCCAGAAAGGATCTCTACCATCAAAAATACACTACAAGTGCCAGAAGATCTGGCCTAAAAACTGCCTATGTGAAGATCAACAGACACCCTGAAAGCCCACAAACCCCTGGAAGCTAACTGGCTGCAAGCCACAATAAAAAACTGCCAGCATCTCCTGCATGGTGATAAGAGAACATGTGAGCACCAGAGATCAACAACACAGAGATCAAGGTTGGCGAACATAGGAACTGCCTTCAGAAATTTGTGTAAGGAATCATTAAGAACCTTGTATACCTCATGTCAGACCAATACTGGAAATATGCAGCTCCAGCGTGGAGTTCACATCTAGTCAAACACAAAACAAAGTTAGAAAAGGTTCAGAGGTATGCCATCAGACTAGTTCCTGAGCCAAGAGGTATGAGTTACGAGGAAAGATTGTTGGAACTAAACCTCACGACACTGGAAGACAGAAGAGTAAGAAGACAGAAGAGTAAGGGAAGACATGATCACTACCTATAAAATTCTCAGAGGAATTGACAGGGTAGATAAAGATAAACTGTTTAGCAAGGGTGGTATGCGAACAAGGAGGGCACAGATGGTAACATAGTACCCAAATGAGCCACAGGGATGTTATAAAGAACTTTTTCAGTGTCAGTAGTTAACAGATAGAATGCATTAGGCAGTGAAGTGGTGGAGGCAGACTCCATACACAGTTTCAAATGTAGATATGATATTGTTGTTGAAGGTGGTGGTTGAGTGTAGATTAATACACCTTGTGATGATCATTCAGGACTGGACTGAGAATTCTCTATTGTCTCTCTAACCTGATTTATGACCTAGAGGTAACAATTTTAGAAGATCCTTGCTATGTCAGGGATGCTAAGGTTGCACTCACCTTGGCTGGAGCCCACAATGTCCCTCGAGGAGCAGGATACAGAGAGGTCTATGCTCAGATGGCGTCTGCCGAAGAATTCCACATACAGGATGGTTAACATAAACGTGAAGCAGCAATTACTTGCTTGCACTAATAACTATAAATGTACAGAAAGAAAAAGGACTGCCCTCAGCAAACCTATACTAGTGAGAAATAAGGAATAAAGTGTAAAAAGATAGTGACATAGAAGAGACAAAACATCAAAAGATGGTAAGCTGGTGGTAGTGGGGGAAAGTGGAACACATCATCAGAGCATTATAGTGTGAATGTAGCCAAAGAAAAGAACTCTCAATGAGTGACGAGAGGTTCATCTTTCTACTTTCCCCCATGGTAATACTGGGTGACAGGCCAACTGTTCTACCTCAACAAAATTGATAATACCATTTTCATCAGCAATCTTTTGGAGAGTTGCCAAGGCTTTTTCTGAATCTCCTGATGTAGCATCAAATCTTGCACTCTCTGGTAACCACTGAAAAAATTTAAGTTAAAAAGTTTGAAAATATAATATATTTTATATATTTGTTAATGCAAGAAATATTATCATTATATCATTGCTCCTTCAATTCTTCTGAATGTTTCCACTGCTTACGTAGAATCTCATCCAAGCCTTTTAACAATTAAGAGTATTCAGTTTTCTCTTACCAATTTCATATGTTGTTTGGTCATCATATGAATGAAGCAGACACAGCATGATTTAGCATGAAACAAAAGGGGGGACTAGTGATTATTCCTTTGGCAAACTTCCTGCTCAACTTCCTTCTTTCCAAAAAAAAAGAGCTTCCAGTTTTCCAAATAATATTCTTAGTCTTTAAGTCCTTTAAATCCTTCTCATCTTTCTGCTTAACTAATCTTTTCTCATACCTTTTACCAACATTACACACTACACCCATTTTCTTGCTTCTCTCTCATATTCACTTCATATCCATAAAATAATTTATTTTCTTATTCTTAACTGCTCTTGCCACTTTCTTGTCTGAGGAGAGCTAACACATATCTTCCTAGCACAAGTGTATTATCAATGAAAAGAAGTTTAGAACTACTGTATTATTATGAAAGTGCACAATTTCAGGCCAGCTAGAAATATCGAGAAACAATTCTAGCAGGTTTTATGATTATACTGGACTACATAAGTATGTTAGTGATAAGTTGTGGATTTAAATGGGACGTGCAGAGTGTGGGCCAACAGGCACACTAGCATAGAGTAAGTGTGAAGTGTACGCCTACCTGGCAGACCAACACAAAGAGAACGAGTGGGATGATTGAGAGTCCCAACAGTCCTGTCCAGCCCATGGTTGGCATTACCCAAAGAGCAAGGATAACTTCTGCACATGCTCCTACTGCCCAGAAACACTGAAATGCAAAATAATGATTTATAATTGTAATGCTTTTTGCTTAAACAAGAAAGGTTCAATAATATGGATCAAAATGAATTGTACTCGTGCAACTACATAGTAATGAGATAAAAATAAAGAATACATATGAATAAAGTATTAATATATGATAAATAAATTTTAAATACAGTACAGTATTGTCATATGCAAATATAGTATTTTAACATGCATTAAATATTTATTCATTACATCATAACACTGTGTTCTCGAGTTATCATCAGTTACCTACTTTATAAATGTGTAAAACAATAAAAATCATAAAATTTCAAATAGAATATGATAAGAGTAGTGTACATAACTACAAGAATAGATGTATATAAGCACTTACATCAAGCAACACAACACACTTCCCACGCTGGTGAGCAGGCAAGAATTCTGCATACAGGGTTACACTGCAAACAAATTTGTATTCTGGACTATAAGAAAATAGAGTAAATGAAAACAATACAGTGTTCACAGAAGATAAGACAGTACACAGAAAGATTGCTACTTTTACAGCAATATAAAAAATACATTTCTGATATAGTAACCGAGGGTTAACAATCTATAATTTATGAGTAATGGGGGCAAGCAAAGCAGTGAAACACACTCGTGCAGTTGTGGATGTTCAACTTTTTTACTTACGACTGAGGGACGCAGCCAATAGCAAACCCAACAAGGCCCCTCAACAACACTATCCAGTTGTATGTAGGGGCAAATGCAGAGAGCAATCCCCAGTAAGCTAACATCACAGCTGCTAGCCTTAAAGACTTTTTTCTTCCATATTTGTCAGACAGATTACCCCAGAAGGCCGAACTCAACATCATTCCTACAAAAAGAGCCAAGTGGATAAATCAACTCTGGCACTCCTTAAATAAGAATACTGTTACACAAATTTACTGGCAAATTCAGTACAGTACAATTTATTAATTTAGTTCTAAATAATACTATACAACATTCTTAACCCTTAAACTGCTCAGCATAAGGGAGCAAGGAAGCAAAAAATATTTAAATTATGTAAAAATTACCAAGAAATGTTAAACAAATCTAAAACTCATTGACTTCAGCGTCGTGAAACTTTTATCAAAATATTTTCATAAATTTATTTTAGACGAATAAAAAAAAAAAGTGTGGAACGTAATGAAACGCCATTTTCTGAGTGAGACCCGGAGGCTCCCCGGAGCTATCCAGGCTGATATGCTAATGTCAAACTTTGGCATCAGTCATATGTATGGAGTTCTGTGGGCCTACCGGTTACCACGAGCCAGAACCTGGCCCCCCTCAGAAGAGGCACGAGGAGCAATGGCCTATAGAAACCCCTGTGTGGTTGGAAGCATTCTATGTCTGCCATCGACCGGGTCAGGCACCCAGAAAGGTAAGCACCCCAAAACAAACCCCAATTCTGGTGAAAATTGCGACGAAAAGCCGAACAAGTGGAATTCCGGGTTCGAATCCCAGGTGGGACAGAAATAGTTGAGCACATTTCCTTTCACCTAGCAGTAAGTAGGTACGCAGGTGTTGGTCAGCTTGTTGTAGGGTTGCATTCTGGGAGGGGTCAGTAATTCGACATTTGGGGGGGGGAGGGGGGAGGAAGGGTCTCCTCAATAAAAGCTTAACATATATGAATACACTCTGGCTTCCTGTCCCACAAAGCAATCCATTTTTAAATTATTATTAATGCTGCACTTGATTAGTGGCTTTATGGGAAAAATTATACACAAATACTGTAAACAATAAAATCGTATCCAGATGTAATATTTTCAGAAATTATTATTATTATTAATTATTACATCAATGGATAAGGAAATCTGATCCTGAAAACCAAAACTACAGGCAGGAAAAATTGGCATGTTATTCAACCAAAAGATTCTAGTTATCAGCGGTATGGATGCCTGTAGAGTAATGCATCATACTTCTTCAACAAATATAAATACAAATGCTAACCAATAAAAACAGCAGTGGTGAGAAAGGCTTGTTTCCACTCTGAAAGGTGCCAGTCACAGTGAAGTGCTGGACCCAAGATGGCCAAGATCATCATCTCCATTGAATCAGCCATCCAACACAATCCAGTGATAAGTGATAGCTTTACCTGCCAAAAATACAGACCTTTAAATTAAAATTTTAGTAAGGCAAAAGCTGTGATGTTGCACAAATTAATATTCTAATTAAAAACAAATTGAGTGATGTATGTACCACAAACTCGCAGAAAAATACGAGGAAGTGCTTGGTGCGAAGAGTAAAGTAGAAAGAGGAATAAGAAAAAGAGCGGATTCTGCAAACACTGAGTAATAGAAACACAGCAAATGGGAATATGATAAACAAACATTTAAGGTAGGTACAAGCGAGGATATTGTTCAGACAATGGATGGTTTGGGTGATGGCTCCCTTGAACCTCAAGACTGAATTTTGGTGAGAGTTGTGATGATGCCCTAACATAATGAGTTTTAGAGCTGGTACACCATAACAAATTTTAGTTCATTATTTATGTCAATAATGACTATGCCAGACAATTCTATATTGTCTGGCATAGTAGGCCGAGTACTGCTTTCTGACTACTAGGTACAACATGGAAGTTAACGTTTCGGCCTGATTAAAGCTGTTCATTAAATTAATAACCCTTTCTACCACTGCCCATGGAATGAGTATGGGGTGCATAATAAATAAATGAATGAAATGAGCTAAGTGCTTAAATAAGTGCTTAAATCTAAAAATCATTAAACATTAAATTTCTTGTACAATACTTTAATGATACAGACTTCATGTAGATAATGAACGATTGTTGGTTATTACTATGATATACTTAAGTTGGTTTTTTTTAGGAAAATGTGAATATCATTATACTTTTGTAATATCTCACACAAGAACTCCTGTTAGCCTATAGTGCTTATACCACACTCATAAATAGGTGTTCAATTAAATTTACCTGAAATTTCCCAAATCCAAGGGCATTAACTGCCTGGTCAACAGTAAATGTATCTGCAAAAAGAAATTTTAATTATCTATACAAAATTTGCATAATTTTTACAACACAATTATTGAGCAAATTTAATATTATGTACTAGTTACTATCCAGTCAATTTCTACTTTTATGTTTGAAAAGCAGGAATAAAGAAAATACATTACTGTACATACATTACTATTAACACATTTCCTATTTTCATGGTGTTGATTACTAAGATTGTAACTTAAGTAATCCCAACTTGGAAGAAAAAAAGTAAAATTAAAACATTATTTTCTTCTATTGCAATGCCTAATTATCAGCTATGTATTAAAAAAAAAATGGAAAATGGTGAAAATGAGTCTAGCAATGACCCAAGTACCTGTATGTTTAAACTTTTGTGGTGATATTATAAAATTAACTGTCCTAAATATACACACATTTGTTTTTCTACAGCATGATAGTCCCAGTCTCTCACGGCCATCAGTATGTATATACAACGCACTACATATTATGTACTGTACATTCAATTTGTATTCTCATAATCAAACTATTATGCAAATACTAAAATAATTATAAATTTAGGGCTCTTATTCTAACACACCATCTGGAACAACTCCCGAAACAGCTGCCGACATCTCAATGTGCGCTCCTGGATCCAGAGACGAGAATGCGGATCCAGATGAGGTACTGGAGGATTCCCTGTGAGAAGTTCTCTCTCTTCTTGAACTGTTGCCATCGTTCTCAAACTCCTCATAAGGCCCTTTGTCTTCATGGCTGAGACTCATGCTGCACAGACCTGAAATACTGTATTTTTGTTATAAATCTCACACTAATATTTCCACACCCTGCATTTTTATAAACTTACTTACCCTTCAGTATAGCCAAAGATGTTACTTTGGTGATGGTGATGGTGATGTAATGGCCCTTGAGATGATGGCCCTTGTCAGTCTCCGTGGTGTAGTGGTAAGGCACTCACCTGGCGTTCCGCGAGCGCTTTGTCATGGGTTCGTATCCAGGCCAGGGAGGATTTACTGGGCGCAAATCCTTAACTGTAGCCTCTGTTTAACTCAACAGTAAAATGGATACTTGGTTGTAACAACAATTCTTCGTGGGGGTCGTATTCCAGGGACCTGCCCAAAACGCTACATATACTAGTGGCTGTACAAGAATGTAACAACTCTTGTATATATCAAAAAAAAAAAAATATTATATATATTAATATATATTTTATATATTAATATATATTTTATATATATAATATAAATTCAAATAAGTTTATAGTACTGTATTGTACATACATTCTGAGTAAGTATAAACAATTTGATATTGCTTTTAATTCTACACCTATAAAGGAAAAGTTTCAAATCAAGATTAGCATTTATGAACAAGGTTATGTACAGGTAAATAGAACATGAGAATGTGTGGAGTGAGTGTATATTTAGCATGTTAAGGGACTTAAACAGAGGGGCTGTAGGTTGTCTGAAGACAGAGTTTGGTATAAATCTGATAGCAGATTTATGCCTGAGTGATGATGGGCTTGAAATAATTTGCAGTGGTGGAACCCCAAGTACAGATACCATATGTAAGAGAGGGATAGATTAGTGTGTACAGTAGTATAATACGAGGAGAGCAGAGTGGGGAACACAATATCTGATTTTAGAAAGTATACCGACCATTTTTTATACTTTTTTGGCTGTGTTGAATGTGGGTGATGAAGTTGTCTCTTGTCTATGTATAGGCCAAGGAACTTCCCCTCATTTGTATTGCTGTTAAGATTGTCTGTCTGAAGTTCTTTTTTTTTTTTTTTTTTGAGATATATACAAGAGTTATTACATTCTTGTACAGCCACTAGTACCTGTAGTGTTTCGGGCAGGTCCCTGGAATACGATCCCCGCCGCGAAGAATCGTTTTTACAACCAAGTACCCATTTTACTGTTGAGTTAAACAGAGGCTACAGTTAAGGATTTGCGCCCAGTAAATCCTCCCCGGCCAGGATACGAACCCATGACAAAGCGCTCGCGGAACGCCAGGCGAGTGTCTTACCACTACACCACGGAGACTGGTGTAGTTAAATCTGATTTGATAATAATAATAATAATAAATAAATGTTTATTTAGGTAAGGTACATACATACAAGAGATTTTACAAAGATTGATGGATTTATAGATAGAGCTAGTACATACAATGCCTAAAGCCACAATTACGCAAAGCGTTTCGGGCATGAAAAACTTTTTTGACTTCTTAAGTCATAAAAACATAAAGTAGTAAAACATGAATGATTTACTACCAAATAGACAAGCCTTACTTCAGACACAAGCACCTCACCATTATTACTGGAGGAGTTGTCACGGTTGACAAGTTAATTGTAACATGTCATCCTTGACTGTCACCAAAATTAATGTCATTTACAATTTCATGACCACCCAATTCATGCCTAGGGCCACAGAGCAGCAGCATATACCATTACAAGTGAAGAGAAACTCATATTTTCCTTAATGTATCCTAAGAAGAAAATGTATAATTCACACAAAAACATTTAATAATTATGAAATATAAACCTTTGACGTAGTGAAACAAGTCATTGGCTCGATGACAGGTCACCAATGAATGTTAAAATCCCCCCAACCTTGCTCAGGCCTACCCAGTCCAACTGAGCCTAACACGGCCTACAGTAACCATATATACGCTTTTGACAATTAGAAAACAAGTTGTTGAAACCCAAATTATAGCTCCTCTTGACAAATTAACCAGCCACGGCCAGCTTTGCTATATGGAAAAAAGATAACATTAAGATCATAAATGTATGGGTTAGACCGATGCGAAATACTGCGAGGGAGCCTTTAAGAAGCCAGTAAGTTAAGAGGACATAAGAGAGTAGTGTGAAGAGTACCGTACTGTACCGAAATAGTGTGAGGGAGCCTTAAGGAGCCAGTAAGTTAAGAGGACATAAGAGAGTACCGTGTGAGCCAGCAGGAGCAGCTCCGGGTCCTGCAGGAGACGTCCACCACACACACACCTCCGCCAGCCCTGGCCTTGGCCTCGTCTTCATCTCCTCCTTATTTATCATCTTAATATTAAAAAGACTTACTGCATATTATAATATTCTGAATTGTATTTTCTGCACATTCCTTGGTAATAAATAAATACCGGTTACTATTAATGTAACTATGTAAAGACGAAGCCAAAGCTTTACGCCGTTCAATTAGTCCCGTACAAAACCTTACGTTATATACCAATCATACTTTGACATAATTTTGTTTCAAACGTCTACATAGTCTTGTACTAATATAAAAAAAACTTGGTCCGTCTCTAAATCTTAATTTAATATAACTATACGCTTATACATGTATATGGGTTAATTAACATAAAAGTATAACAGATTCTCTATCCTTTAACTGCATCTGAACAATTTAGTTAAGTTCACGTACACAGTTAGTCAAAGTTCACGGAGGATTAATGCCTAGATTAATTAATGCCATGGATTAATGGAGGATTTAGTGAGGAGCTGCATGCATGGAGGTTATATGGAGTGATGGCGGCGGGCCGTTGAAGTCCCCCACTCCCCGCCTCCCTCAACTTCATGCTTAATAAATTTGTTTCGTATATTCGGTAAACAAAATTAACCACTCCAAGTAAAGATTTAATTTTGTTTATATACTGGAAAAAAATATTAAACATCGCCATTTATATTATACTGTATGTATGATAACTACGATTGATTGATTGATTGATGAAGATTAAGCCACCCAAGAGGTGGCACGGGCATGAATAGCCCGTAAGTGGTGGCCCTCTTCAGCCATTACCAGTATCAATAGATGATACTGGAGATCTGTGGAGGTGCGACTGCACCCTGCGTGACGGGAGATGTCTCCCGTGTAATAAATAAATAAATAAATAAATGTTTATTTAGGTAAAGTACATACATTTTTTTTTTTTTTATGATTATTATTTTTCTTATTATTTTTTATTTTACATTTATATTGTCAGTCTCTACTGATTTTTTGTTTTTTATTTTATGTAACTTCTGTGTCCTCCCTGGCTATCTATTGGATCTCTATTTTACTTCTAAATTGTTACTATTTTATTGTATTTGCTTTTATTCTTGTGTTTTGCTTTATCGTGTATCTTGTATCGTGATCCCTCTGCATCCCTATGCACACTGATATTGATCCTGATCAAAATCTTCTGTCTCATATCTATACCAACCAGCACATTGATCATCATTATTGCAAGTATTTCACAGCACACCAGGCTAAAAACAAACTTCAAAATAGCACCTGTCTATCAGTTTATAACCAAAATGTTAGATCACTTGGTAAACATTTTGACGATTTAAATGCATTACTCACAGCAATAGGTACTAACCTATCGTTCATTATTTTAACAGAAACTTGGCTAAATAAAGACTATACCCAACTCTACAACTTAGCTGGTTATAAAGCCATTCATAACTGTAGGCCTAATAAAAAAGGTGGTGGCACAGCTATATATTACCGAGATACATTTATCTGCAACAGTGTTATTAGTGACAGAGATGACTACTGTGAATATACTTTTACTCAGTTTACAATTAAATCCCTTAAATCCTCTTTGACTATTGGAGCCATCTATAGATTTCCCAATACTAACATAGCTTCTTTCTCAGACAACCTAAGGAATCTTATTATAAACAACAATCTCAACAAAAACCATATCATTCTGGGAGGAGACTTTAATATTGACCTGGGTCAACAAAATTGCTCTCAAGTTGACTATTTCCTTAACAGCATGAACTCCTGTATGCTAATCCCCACAATCACCAAACCTACCCGAGTCACTCAAACATCAGCCACTACCTTGGACCACATATGGACAAACATAACGGCTCCCCTTGTATCTGGTATAATCTACGACAGAACAACTGACCACTATCCTACCTTTCTCATAGCGAACATGGACATAACACCACCAAAAAGCAAGAAACTTTCATTTAGGCTACACAGTGAATCAGCTTTAGACAATCTTACAGAGGCACTTTACAATATTAACTGGGATTCTGAATTCAATAATACCCATGATATAAATTCATTAGCTAACCTCTTCATCTCCAAAACTCTAAGCCTCTACAACCTTCATTGTCCCCTTCTTACCAAGCAAGTAACTGACAAAAGATTAAACAATCCATGGCTCACAAGTGGCATTCTCAACTCAATCAACAAGAAACATGAATATGAAAAGAAAGTTAGGATTGGCCTAGTTTCAAAGGAAGTAGCTAAAAGGTACTCATCAATGCTTACCAGTATCATAAGAAAGGCAAAACTTGCATATTATGTGAATAGATTCAATGAAGCAAAAGGCAACATGAAAAGCACTTGGAAAACTATCTCTAGTATCCTAGGAACTAAACAACACTCACATAACCAAATAAAACTCTACAAGGATGGGGATATACCGTCAACTGATTTAGAAATGGCAAATGAATTTAATAGTTTCTTTTCATCGGTTGGTGCTAATCTTGCCAGTAAAATCCCACAGACTCAGACACATATTAACACATATCTCTCAGGCAGCTATCCAAACTCTCTTCTCCTTTCACCAATCAGCCCGGCAGATGTTGTGTCCATCATACATTCTCTAAAAACCAAGGCAGGGAACACCAGTGAAATTCCGTCCATTGTGTACAAGAGAGCCTCCCATGCCCTTGCCCCACCCATAGCACTACTGTTCAACAAATCTATAGAGTATCACACCTTCCCTGATATCCTCAAAAAAGCAAGAGTAACGCCAGTCCATAAAGGAGGCAATCCGGCGGACATAAACAATTATAGACCAATATCAAATCTACCCATTCTATCAAAAATATTTGAAAAAATTATTTACAAACAGCTCTATTCCTACCTCGTAAAATTCGACATACTCAGCCCCTGCCAGTTTGGCTTCCGGTCCCAAAAGAGCACCAATGATGCAATCATTAGTCTCCTTGACATTATCTACTCAGCCCTTGACAAAAATGAGTTTCCGATTGGACTCTTCATTGACCTAAGAAAAGCCTTTGATACTGTTAATCACAACTACCTCTTACTTAAACTCCAGCATTATGGAATCCGAGGCCTTGCCCTTGACTACATCCGATCCTATCTTAGTGACAGACACCAATATGTAACCATCAATGATGCAACTTCTTCCACTCTACCAATTACCGTTGGAGTGCCACAGGGCAGCATCTTAGGACCTCTTCTATTTCTTATATATATAAACGATCTGCCTAATGTCTCTAATATTCTCAAACCTATATTGTTTGCTGACGATACTACTCTTATCTACTCAAACCTCAACCCACATACACTAAATAATGTTGTGAATAATGAATTAAAAAAAGTCCACTTATGGATGTCAACGAACAAACTAACATTAAACATCGAAAAGACTTACTACATCTTATTTGGAAGCAAATCATCAAATGCAATTCAGCTACAGATAGACAACATTAACATCAGTAATAAAAATGATGGCAAGTTTCTTGGCCTATTCCTAGACAAGAGACTCAACTTCAGCACCCACATTCAACACATAACTAAGAAAGTCTCTAAGACAGTTGGTATACTCTCCAAAATCAGATATTATGTTCCTAACTCTGCTCTCCTCTCACTATATTATGCACTAATCTACCCCTATCTTAATTATGGTATCTGTGCATGGGGGTCTACCACTGCAAACCACCTTAAGCCCATCATCACACAGCAAAAATCTGCTATCAGAATAATAACTAACTCTGCTTTCAGACAACACTCAGCTCCCTTGTTTAAATCCCTAAACTTGCTAAATATTAACTCCCTCCACACATTCTCTTGTGTCAACTACATTTACAAAACCCTGTTCTTAAATGCAAACCATGCTCTGAAACTCTCCCTGGACAGATGTAATAGGACCCATTATCACCACACCAGAAATAAATATCTCTTTGATATCCCCAGGGTCAAACTTAATCTGTGTAAACACTCTATGCAAATTAAGGGACCTAGTCTATGGAACTCACTCCCTAGTGAATTGAAAAACTGTAAAACTTTTGCCTTATTTAAAAGCAAAACCAAAAAGTACCTAATTTCATCTATTTAGTTTCCTACACTGAGCTTTAAATTTGCTCTGTACCTAGTGTTACCCAATCTCCTAATTTTTATGTAATATCAAACAACCTTATCATTGTGTTCATTGCTGTCTTCTTTTATGTGCTAGCCATATGCTGTATTGTGACTACCAATTTTTGTCAACTACCATTTTAAGCTGTCATTGCAATCAATCATAGCTACCTATGTGCTTTAATATACTGTACTTTAATATACTTTAATTTTCTCTCATCTTTTTTTTTTCATTCCATGTAATCTGTTATCATTTTTTTGTCTATAAATTTTGCAAGTATTTACCTCCTTAAAATTTTCTTAGATTAAGGACCTGCCCGAAACGCTGCGCGTGCTAGTGGCTTTACAAGACTGTAATTACCATATTTGTATCCTCACATTCCCTATGTACACTCTTGTATATGCATAAATAAATAAATAAATAAATAAATAAATAAACATACAAGAAATTTTTACAAAGATTGGTTGACTTATAGGTAGAGCTAGTACATACAATGCCTAAAGCCACTATTACGCAAAGCGTTTCGGGCATAAATGGATTGATTGTGGAGCAAATGGATTGATTGATGAAGATTAAGCCAACCAAAAGGTGGCACGGGCATGAATAGCTCGTACGTGGTGGCCCTTTTGAGCCATTACAAGTATCAATAGATGATACTGGAGATGTGTGGAGGTGCGACTGCACCCTGCGTGACGGGAGATGTCTCCCGTCCGGATAACTACGATTGATTGATTGATGAAGATTAAGCCAGCCAAAAAGTGGCACGGTCATGAATAGCCCGTAAGTGGTGGCCCTTTTGAGCCATTACCAGTATCAAGAGCTGATACTGGAGATCTGTGGAGGTGCGACTGCACCCTGCGTGACGGGAGATATCTCCCGTTGGATAACTACGATTGATTGATTGATAAAGATTAAGCCACCCAAAAGGTGGCACGGGCATGAATAGCCCGTAAGTGGTGGCCCTTTTGAGCCATTACCAGTATCAAGAGCGGATACTGAAGATCTGTGGAGGTGCGAATGCACCCTGCATGACGGGAGATGTCTCCCTTGTGAATGTGTTAAGATGAAGATGAAGCCACCCAAAAGGTGGCACGGGCATGAATAGCTCGTAAGTGGTGGCCCTTTTGAGCCATCACCAGTATCAATAGATGATACTGGAGATCTGTGGAGGTGCGACTGCACCCAGCGTGACGGGAGATGTCTCCCGGACCAAATGGTCGATAACTACGTTCGATAGCCGGTTTATATATTGCACAGCGGTCCGTCTAATTACCGCAAGCCAGTGTTGCCAGATTGGGCTACTTTTGAGAACCCCACGCTCCCATTTTTTTTAATTTCGCTACTTGCTACTTTTTGGGCTAATTTAAAAGCAAGATGTGCTAATTTGGGCTATTAAAGTTAAGAATGTATGATTGCGAGTTACATGAAAGTAACTAAGCTATAAATAATTGAAATTAAAAATAATTGTAAATATTAATTAATACTAAATAATATTATTTAATAAATTAATTAAATACAGAGTTTTCTTCCAAGCACAAATAATATTATTTAATAAATTAATTAAATACAGAGTTTTCTTCCAAGCACAGAAACTTGTAAATATAAATACAAGATAATAGATAGATCGATAAATAAATAGACAACTTTCAAATATTGCACCAAGTAATGGCGAGAGGAAAAAACTAGACAGTATACATTACATTTGAAATTAATAATGAATGAATGGTAATAAATTGGTGTATGTTTGTATGTATACCAGACAAAGTCCATTTAATGGCAGAATTTAGGCATTTTGTGTAAAAACTTTTATATCTCATATTATTAATTATAACAGTAATCGAAAAAAGTCATAGATTGTATATACAAGATATATACAGAGAGCCATGAGCTAGAGCGATGTGTTGAGTCCATAAGGAGGCCGAGCTTCCAGAAATACCTTCCTGTGATTGGCTGTTGCGGGGAGTACCAACACTCTTTTATGAATAAAATTTAAACAAAGAAATAGGTCCTTGTGCATAGCAACAAGGTTGTTGTGAAAAAGAACAACAATTTCTGTTTTGCACCTGACAGAAATCTCCATCTAACTGAATAATTTACTCTAATAAGAGGGCAGAGCAGTGTATCATTATTTGTGTGAGGCAACGTACCCCCCTGATGACGTCACAAGTTAGGTAGCCAGCCCATGTTTCTGTAACACTCGTTACATCCTGCAGTATTTAATTATCACTATATTAATATTTTTAAATACTTAACATTTCACTTTTTAGGTAGATTAAAGTTGAAGCAGAATGTCATAAGCAAGGATGGTGTGCTGAATAAATATGATTTATTAAGTGGATGGAGCCTTTAGCTGATCCCTTCCTGTGATTGGCTGTTGTGTGAATGTCAACAAAGAATATCTACCAATGATATGCCATTTATTATGCACCCCATACCATTTGTGGGCAGAGCTTGGAACCTCCTACCCGAGCACAACAACCCACCTTATGGGTTGCTGTTTGGCTATTTATAGTTCGTTGGAAAAAAACGAGATGGCGTTAGTTGTATTTTGCAGGGTAATTTGTTATAAGTGTAATTTGATGTCAACAGATGGCGTAAGCTGTATCTTATGGCCACTATTAACCAGCCAGTTGATAGTGTTCTCTTCTGCCGACAGATGGCATCAGCTGTATTATTATTACTTCCGAATTCCCTTTAAACACTGATCTACAAATCCCTTG
This sequence comes from Procambarus clarkii, assembly GCF_040958095.1. Taxonomy (NCBI): domain Eukaryota; kingdom Metazoa; phylum Arthropoda; class Malacostraca; order Decapoda; family Cambaridae; genus Procambarus; species Procambarus clarkii. Next base: position 2,381,325 of record NC_091231.1, read on the forward strand.
GCTTATGATAAGGTTTTATACCATTTATTATAAGTATTAGATAACTGGAGTTCCGCAATTACTTTTATTTATCAACTGTTCAGGATATCATCATATAACGTCTGGTTAGGACGTACTGCTCTCGACTGATGAAGATTAAGCCACCCAAAAGGTGGCACGGGCATGAATAGCCCGTAAGTGGTGGCCCTTTTGAGCCATTACTGGTATCAATAGATGACACTGAAGATCTGCGGAGGTGCAAATGCACCCTGCGTGACGGGAGATGTCTCCAGTCAGGATAACTACCGATTGATTGATTGACTGATGAAGATTAAGCCACCCAAGAGGTGGCACGGGCATGAATAGCCCGTAAGTGGTGGCCCTTTTAAGCCATTACCAGTATCAAAAGATGATACTGGAGATCTGTGGAGGCGCAACTGCACCCAGCGTGACGGGAGATGTCTCCCGGACCAAATGGTGACCAAATGGTGGATAACTACCGATTGATTGATTGATGAAGATTAAGCCACCCAAGAGGTGGCACGGGCATGAATAGCCCGTAAGTGGTGGCCCTTTCGAGCCATTACCAGTATCAAAAGATGATACTGGAGATCTGTGGAGGCGCAACTGCACCCTGCGTGACGGGAGATGTCTCCCGGACCAAGTGGTGACCAAATGGTCGGATAACTACCATCCAAAGCCGGTTTATATATTGCACAGCCGTCCGTCTAATTACCGCAAGCCAGTGTTGCCAGATTGGGCTACAAATAGCGAATTGGACTACTTTTGAGAGCCCCGGCCGGCCGCGCTCCCAATTTTTTAATTTCGCTACTTGCTACTTTTTGGGCTAATTTAAAAGCAAGATGTGTTAATTTGGGCTATTAAAATTAAGAATGTACGATTGCGAGTTACATGAAAGTAACTAAGCTATAAATAATTGTAAATATTAATTAATACTAAATAATATTATTTAACAAATTAATTCAATGCAGAGTTTTCTTCCAAGCACAGAAACTTGTAAATATAAATACAAGATAATAGATAGATCGATAAATAAATAGACAACTTTCAAATATTGCACCAAGTAATGGCGAGAGGAAAAAACTAGACAGTATACATTACATTTGAAATTAATAATGGATGAATGGTAATAAATTGGTGTATGTTTGTATGTATACCAGACAAAGTATATTTAATGGCAGAATTTAGCCATTTTGTGTAAAAACATTTATATCTCATATTATTAATTATAACAGTAATCGAAAAGTCATAGTTTGTATATACAAGACATGAAACAGAGAGCCATGAGCTAGAGCGATGTGTTGAGTCCATAAGGAGGCCGAGCTTCCAGAAATACCTTCCTGTGATTGGCTGTTGCGGGGAGTACCAACACTCTTTTATGAATAAAATTTAAACAAAGAAATAGGTCCTTGTGCATAGCAACAAGGTTGTTGTGAAAAAGAACAACAATTTCTGTTTTGCACCTGACAGAAATCTCCATCTAACTGAATAATTTACTCTAATAAGAGGGCAGAGCAGTGTATCATTATTTGTGTGAGGCAACGTACCCCCCTGATGACGTCACAAGTTAGGTAGCCAGCCCATGTTTCTGTAACACTCGTTACATCCTGCAGTATTTAATTATCACTATATTAATATTTTTAAATACTTAACATTTCACTTTTTAGGTAGATTAAAGTTGAAGCAGAATGTCATAAGCAAGGATGGTGTGCTGAATAAATATGATTTATTAAGTGGATGGAGCCTTTAGCTGATCCCTTCCTGTGATTGGCTGTTGTGTGAATGTCAACAAAGAATATCTACCAATGATATGCCATTTATTATGCACCCCATACCATTTGTGGGCAGAGCTTGGAACCTCCTACCCGAGCACAACAACCCACCTTATGGGTTGCTGTTTGGCTATTTATAGTTCGTTGGAAAAAAACGAGATGGCGTTAGTTGTATTTTGCAGGGTAATTTGTTATAAGTGTAATTTGATGTCAACAGATGGCGTAAGCTGTATCTTATGGCCACTATTAACCAGCCAGTTGATAGTGTTCTCTTCTGCCGACAGATGGCATCAGCTGTATTATTATTACTTCCGAATTCCCTTTAAACACTGATCTACAAATCCCTTGGCTTATGATAAGGTTTTATACCATTTATTATAAGTATTAGATAACTGGAGTTCCGCAATTACTTTTATTTATCAACTGTTCAGGATATCATCATATAACGTCTGGTTAGGACGTACTGCTCTCGACTGATGAAGATTAAGCCACCCAAAAGGTGGCACGGGCATGAATAGCCCGTAAGTGGTGGCCCTTTTGAGCCATTACTGGTATCAATAGATGACACTGAAGATCTGCGGAGGTGCAAATGCACCCTGCGTGACGGGAGATGTCTCCAGTCAGGATAACTACCGATTGATTGATTGACTGATGAAGATTAAGCCACCCAAGAGGTGGCACGGGCATGAATAGCCCGTAAGTGGTGGCCCTTTTGAGCCATTACCAGTATCAAAAGATGATACTGGAGATCTGTGGAGGCGCAACTGCACCCAGCGTGACGGGAGATGTCTCCCGGACCAAATGGTGACCAAATGGTGGATAACTACCGATTGATTGATTGATGAAGATTAAGCCACCCAAGAGGTGGCACGGGCATGAATAGCCCGTAAGTGGTGGCCCTTTCGAGCCATTACCAGTATCAAAAGATGATACTGGAGATCTGTGGAGGCGCAACTGCACCCTGCGTGACGGGAGATGTCTCCCGGACCAAGTGGTGACCAAATGGTCGGATAACTACCATCCAAAGCCGGTTTATATATTGCACAGCGGTCCGTCTAATTACCGCAAGCCAGTGTTGCCAGATTGGGCTACAAATAGCGAATTGGACTACTTTTGAGAGCCCCGGCCGGCCGCGCTCCCAATTTTTTAATTTCGCTACTTGCTACTTTTTGGGCTAATTTAAAAGCAAGATGTGTTAATTTGGGCTATTAAAATTAAGAATGTACGATTGCGAGTTACATGAAAGTAACTAAGCTATAAATAATTGTAAATATTAATTAATACTAAATAATATTATTTAACAAATTAATTCAATGCAGAGTTTTCTTCCAAGCACAGAAACTTGTAAATATAAATACAAGATAATAGATAGATCGATAAATAAATAGACAACTTTCAAATATTGCACCAAGTAATGGCGAGAGGAAAAAACTAGACAGTATACATTACATTTGAAATTAATAATGGATGAATGGTAATAAATTGGTGTATGTTTGTATGTATACCAGACAAAGTATATTTAATGGCAGAATTTAGCCATTTTGTGTAAAAACATTTATATCTCATATTATTAATTATAACAGTAATCGAAAAGTCATAGTTTGTATATACAAGACATGAAACAGAGAGCCATGAGCTAGAGCGATGTGTTGAGTCCATAAGGAGGCCGAGCTTCCAGAAATACCTTCCTGTGATTGGCTGTTGCGGGGAGTACCAACACTCTTTTATGAATAAAATTTAAACAAAGAAATAGGTCCTTGTGCATAGCAACAAGGTTGTTGTGAAAAAGAACAACAATTTCTGTTTTGCACCTGACAGAAATCTCCATCTAACTGAATAATTTACTCTAATAAGAGGGCAGAGCAGTGTATCATTATTTGTGTGAGGCAACGTACCCCCCTGATGACGTCACAAGTTAGGTAGCCAGCCCATGTTTCTGTAACACTCGTTACATCCTGCAGTATTTAATTATCACTATATTAATATTTTTAAATACTTAACATTTCACTTTTTAGGTAGATTAAAGTTGAAGCAGAATGTCATAAGCAAGGATGGTGTGCTGAATAAATATGATTTATTAAGTGGATGGAGCCTTTAGCTGATCCCTTCCTGTGATTGGCTGTTGTGTGAATGTCAACAAAGAATATCTACCAATGATATGCCATTTATTATGCACCCCATACCATTTGTGGGCAGAGCTTGGAACCTCCTACCCGAGCACAACAACCCACCTTATGGGTTGCTGTTTGGCTATTTATAGTTCGTTGGAAAAAAACGAGATGGCGTTAGTTGTATTTTGCAGGGTAATTTGTTATAAGTGTAATTTGATGTCAACAGATGGCGTAAGCTGTATCTTATGGCCACTATTAACCAGCCAGTTGATAGTGTTCTCTTCTGCCGACAGATGGCATCAGCTGTATTATTATTACTTCCGAATTCCCTTTAAACACTGATCTACAAATCCCTTGGCTTATGATAAGGTTTTATACCATTTATTATAAGTATTAGATAACTGGAGTTCCGCAATTACTTTTATTTATCAACTGTTCAGGATATCATCATATAACGTCTGGTTAGGACGTACTGCTCTCGACTGATGAAGATTAAGCCACCCAAAAGGTGGCACGGGCATGAATAGCCCGTAAGTGGTGGCCCTTTTGAGCCATTACTGGTATCAATAGATGACACTGAAGATCTGCGGAGGTGCGACTGCACCCTGCGTGACGGGAGATGTCTCCCGTCGGATAACTACGATTGATTGATTGATAAAGATTAAGCCACCCAAGAGCTGGCACGGGCATGAATAGCCCGTAAGTGGTAGCCCTTATGAGCCATTACCAGTAACATGAGATGATACTGGAGATCTGTGGAGGTGCACCCTGCGTGACGGGAGATGTCTCCCACACAATTGATGAAGATTAAGCCACCCAAAAGGTGGCACGGGCATGAATAGCTGGTAAGTGGTGGCCCTTTTGAGCCATCACCAGTATTAATAGATGATACTGGAGATCTGTGGAGGTGCAAATGCACCCTGCGTGACGGGAGATGTCTCCAGTCAGGATAACTACCATCCAAAGCCGGTTTATATATTGCACAGCGGTCCGTCTAATTACCGCAAGCCAGTGTTGCCAGATTGGGCTACAAATAGTGAATTGGACTACTTTTGAGAGCCCCGCGCTCCCAATTTTTTAATTTCGCTACTTGCTACTTTTTGGGCTAATTTAAAAGCAAGATGTCTCCTTGACCATGTCAGATAACTACGATTGATTGATTGATGAAGATTAAGCCACCCAAAAGGTGGCACAGGCATGAATAGCCCGTAAGTGGTGGCCCTCTTAAGCCATTACCAGTATCAATAGATGATACTGGAGATCTGTGGAGGTGCGACTGCACCCTGCGTGACGGGAGATGTCTCCCACACAATTGATGAAGATTAAGCCACCCAAAAGGTGGCACGGGCATGAATAGCTCGTAAGTGGTGGCCCTCTTAAGCCATTACCAGTATCAAGAGCTAATACTGGAAATCTGTGGAGGTGCGACTGCACCCTGCGTGACGGGAGATACGTCTCCCGTAGATAACAACGATTTATTGATGAAGATTAAGCCACCAAAAAGGTGGCACGGGCATGAATAGCCCGTAAGTGGTGGCCCTTTTGAGCCATTACCAGTATCAAGAGGTGATACTGGAGATCTGTGGAGGTGCGACTGCACCCTACGACATGGTCAAAAGGAGTTGAAACCGAAGTTCTATTGAACTTACTGGTTCCTGCAGCCTCTCTGAGGAACAAACCAGGGTTTTACACAACTCCCCCCATGCACTCGAGCTATGTCAATAGGTCATTCTCCCTCTTCGCCCTTAAGTACTTACTGTGTAATGAAGTAAGGGCAAAGAGGGATAACGGCCTATTGACCTAGTTCGAATGTCTAAACTAGTGGCCATCTTCTTGTTTTTGTAGTAAATTGTTAATTGTATCATCTAATTTGTGTCTGTGGGGATAACATTCCTATCAATAACATCTTTCAGGATACTTTCCTCCATTTTATGAGCCGTCAAAAAGAAGTTCCTGTAAAACAATTTAACAAGAGGTACAGTTTATAATAGTGAATATTATATTTACATTCTCGCACTTGCTTATAGTCAATATTTTGCTTATGAATAAGTACATATGTGATCTACTAATTTATTGTGAATATTTGAGTTTACCTGAAAAGTTGAATAGAAAACCACAACCCTAACCTAACCTTAGTATGTTAAGATAAGCATTTTATTGCTTCTTAATTACAATTAGTACTTAACCTATACCTATATTGATATTACAGTTTTATAAAAATAATAAAACAAAACTAAAATATTTAAATAAATTGTAAAGTAACTCAGGATATTTGTCAAATTTTGTATAAAATCTCTATTGTTTAATAAAACTAAAAAAAAATCCTAATATTTAAAACTTGTGTATAGTAAATCGGGAGGAAGAGTTAGCGCCTTAAAAAAATATAACTTGGAATATACCACATATGTACTTATTCATAAGCCACATATTGACTATAAGCAATAAGTCTTATATGTGCTGTCTTGTGCAAGAACAGGTTGCAACAATACAATCTAATAGTTTTCAGTCTTATGTGGAAAATTATTTGAGCCAAGGGAATAAGAAACTAGGAAAATATAAGAACTTTTATTTTTAAAGGTTTTAAAGTTTTTTTTTCACAATTGTTTGAAGTGTTTACCGATGTGACATTATAGCATGCTTATCCTCTAAATAACTTTCAACTTCTTTGTGCATCTCTTCATATACTTGCTGACAACCAATCATAGCAAGGTCTAATACAGATTCAAACTGATCTTGATGTACAGTGTGTGATGTATCCAGAGACACTATGGAACCTTTGTTAGGCAGAATGGAAACAGATACTTCACAGCCCGTCATGATCTCCTGATGTGTCACATCCAGAAGAGGAGTTTGCTTGTTAATCGAGGCAGTGCATGATGCCACATAGTCTACTAGTTCTACACCTGCATGGATCAGGGCTAAAGTAGAGGCATTTATGCAAGCTGACATCACGCCTCCATCTGCCTGTAAAACCTAAAATATTTAATAAATTATTAAACTTTGTAATTACATATAACAGCTTGAGAGAAATTATTGAGTATATTTGAACTATAATACAATATAAGAAGCGGTGGTCTTAAAATAAAATAGTTGCCCTTAAATAACAAATTTGGGTGTTAAATAGTGACATCCTGCTCTGCTTGGCAAGGCAATGGTGTCGGTATTATACCAGCACTGCTTTAAATTTTACGTTATAACAATTCCAAATTCATGTTGCTTACTGTGAAAACATTTAAATACAAATAAGTAAGTAAGTAAGTAATTATCAAAAGAAGGCACCAAACCGGGAAGGCTATGTAGCACCATCAAGTACGCAAAATAATCAGAGGGCGCTAAATATCACCAAGGATGCCAATACGAGAACAAAAACGCATAAGGCGAACGATATCAAAAGTATCCGAGTCACCAAGAATTCTATCGAGGGACAGGTGACCGCGAGGGGCGGTCGGAAAGCAAGACACACGCTCGTCCTGGAAGTCAGGACATTCAAGAAGGACATGCACGACCGTAAGAGGGACGATGCAACTAGGACAATAAGGAGCAGGGCGGCGCTCCATCAAGTGACCATGGGTTAAGTGAGTATGGCCAATACGCAACCTCGCCAGAGCTGTTTCCCACCGCCGGTTACGGTGGAAGGAGGACGGCCACGAGGAAACACAACATTGAAGAGTACGTAGCTTGTTACCAGTAACAGACAACCAAGAAGCCTGCCAACGGGTAAGGACTGAGGAATGGATAACCGGGTAAAAGTCGGAATACGGAATGCCTTTGCGAGAGATGGGACAAGAGCGGACAGCTTCCTTGGCAGCAGCATCCGCACGCTCAATTAAAGACACACCAATATGGCTGGGAACCCAACAAAACTCAACCGACTTAAATTTACTGTGAACGAGAAACAGCCAATGCTGGATCTCGACAACTACCGGATGAACCGGATTAAAGGACCCGAGAGCCATGAGGGCACTACGAGAGTCAACAACAACCACAAAGGAAGACTGACAACGAGAAAGCAGGAGACGAAGAGCATAGAGAATAGCATAAAGTTCCGCTGTAAAGATGCTAGTCTCCGGAGGCAAGCGACACATAAGTGCGATCAGGAAAAACAACAGAGTAGCCAACACCGTCCGCTGACTTAGACCCATCGGTGAAGACAGAAACGGAGCGGGAGTGAGAAGAAAAGTGCTCGAGGAAAAGGCGTTTGAGAACCGTAGGAGGGGTAAAAGCTTTAGTGATACGGGTCAAGGATGTACAAAACCGCGGAAGAGGGACCCTCCACGGGGGCAAAGAAGGAACAACACGAGGAGAAACATCAGAAATACGAACGGAAAGAGAATCCTGTAGGCGAGATAACCGGACAGAAAGAGGGAGGTGGTGAAGAGGAACAGGAACCGCAGGAGGGGTAAAAGTTAAAGCACGACAGAGGCGAGAGGAAGGATGTTGTAAGGACCGCGCAAGATAGCGAAGACAGTAGCGATCACGGCGGTCCTGGAGAGACAGGAAGCCAGTGTCAACATACAAGCTAAGGATGGGAGTCGAACGAAAGGCACCAGAACTGAGACGCAACCCAGTATGGTGCAAAGCATCAAGACGGCGAAGAGTAGAAGGAGAAGCAGACGAGTAAGCAGGGCAACCATAATCGAGCTTAGACAGGACGAGAGAGGAATGTAAAGCAAGGAGAGTGCGCCTATCTGCCCCCCAAGAAGTATGGGACAAGACCCGAAGGAGGGTAAGGGCCTTAGAGCACTCAACACGGAGGTAAGAGATATGGGGAGACCAAGACAAACGAGTGTCAAGAAATAACCCCAAAAGCTTCGCGGAATCTTTGTATTCAAGGGGATGACCATAAAGTGACAAAGAGGGACGAAGAACAACCCGTTTCCGCGTAAAAGTCATGGCACAAGTCTTAGAAGTAGAGAACTTGAAGCCATGACCTGTGGCCCAAGACGACACGGCATCAATGGCAAGTTGAAGCCGGCGTTGAAGGAGAGGTGAATCATCACCCTGACAACAAAGGGTAAGATCATCGACATAGAGAGCGGAGAAGACACCAGAAGGAAGAGAGGAAAGAAGACCATTGAGGGCAACCAGAAAAAGAGTAGTGCTCAGAACACTACCCTGGGGCACACCTTCGTATTGTTGAAAAGAGGGAGAGAGAGCGGTACCAAGGCGCACCCGAAAGGAACGACGAGAGAGGAAGCTGCGGAGAAAGAGAGGGAGATGACCACGAAGGCCAAAAGAATGAAGTTGAGATAGGATATGATAACGCCAAGTGGTGTCATAAGCCTTTTCTAGATCAAAAAGGACGGCAACAACGGAGGTCTTCGCAGCAAAAGCAGTACGAATATAGACCTCCAAGTTCACCAGGACATCTGTCGTGCTGCGGCACTTGCGGAAACCAAATTGAGAAGGGGAGAGGAGGTGATGGTGTTCCAGGAACCACATCAGACGAACGTTAACCATACGTTCAAAGAGTTTGCAGACACAACTTGTGAGAGCAATAGGGCGAAAGTCCTTAGGGGAAGTACCCAGAGACCCCGGTTTGCGAACAGGGAGGACAACGGCATCGAGCCAGTCCTCAGGGACTGACGACGACTCCCAGATCCGATTATACAGACTCAGTAAATACTGAGACGTGCTCGGAGGGAGATGGCGAAGCATCTCATAATGAATACCATCGGAGCCCGCCGCCGTAGAACCGCAGAGGGCCAGGGCAGAACGAAGTTCAGAGAGAGAGAAGGGATCATTATAGGGAAGCTGAAGATGAGTGCAGAAATCTAAAGGACGAGACTCAAGGACAGGTTTACGAAGAAGGAAAGATTGGGGAAGATGAAGACCAGAGCTAACAGAAGAAAAGTGGGAACCCAGTTCGGAAGCGACCTGCAACGGGTCCGCCACAAGAGTATCATGGAGGTGAAGGACCGGAGAAACATCGGGAACGAACTTACCCGCTATCTTGCGGATACGCTTCCAGATCTGGGCCAGAGGGGTTTCGGACGTAATTGTTGAGACATAAGATGCCCAACATTCACGTTTAGCCGTACGGATGGCCCTACGGGCCACCGCACTCGCTTTCCGAAAGAAAAGAAAAGAATCGGTCGTCTGCCTACGGCGGTGCCTCTTCCAGGCTGCACGCTTACAGCGGACAGCCCGAGCACAGTCCGCATTCCACCAGGGAACGCACTTCCGTGGACCCCGAGAGGAAGAGCGAGGAATAGAGCGGAGGGCAGCGTTGAAGACAGTGTCATGAAAAAGGAGGAGAGCGCGAGAGAGGGGCAGAAGGGAGAGGTCAGAGAGAGTAGCACTGAGGGAAAATAGGGTCCAGTCCGCCTTAGCAAACTGCCACCTAGGGAAAGAGAGGGAAGGGCGAAAAGAGAAAAAGGAAACAAGGATGGGGAAATGATCACTTCCATGGAGGTCATCAAGAACCTGCCACGTGAAATCTAAGTAAAGAGAAGAAGAGCAGAGAGAAAGATCAAGACAAGAAAGGGTGCGAGTTCGAGAGTCCAAATGAGTGGGCTCACCAGAATTCAGAAGAGACAGGGAAGAAGAGAGGAGAAACGGCTCAAGGAGGCGACCCCGGGTATTCGTCAGAACGTCACCCCAAAGAGAATGACGACAATTGAAGTCACCCAGCAGGAGCACAGGCTCCGGCAGGGAGTCTAGGAGGTGTTTCAAATCAGGAAGAGAGAGCGGGACACTCGGGGGGAGATAAATGGAACAAACTGTGTACCATTTCCCCACAAAGATACGAGCAGCAGAACAATGGAGAGGCGAAGGAAAAAGTAAAGGAACAAAGGGAACATCAGCCCGAATCAAGAGAGCAGAAGAATTAGAAGCCCCAGCAATGGCTGGGGGGGGGGGGGTGAGAAAGGAATAGCCACGAAAACGACCAGGACGAGCACCAAGCATTGGCTCCTGGAGACAGACACAAAGGGGCGAAAACCGTGAAATCAGAAGTTGGAGTTCGAGGAAATTGGCGTAATAACCTCGAACGTTCCATTGAAGAATGGACAACGACGAGAAGAGAAAGGACAAAAACAGAGAACAAGGAAGAAACAAAGGCGAAAGAGCAACAGAGCACGTTAAAGAATATCAGGGTCGGGATCAGGGTCAGCAAAGTCAGGGTTAGGGGGCATGGGTAAACTGAGCAAAGACGGAGGGAAGGAAACGGGAGAACAGATCAGAGGTGGGCGGGCAGGGTCCGGAGGAGGAGGAGGAAGAGGAGGAGACAACGGAGAGGAGCCGCCAAGGACAGCAGCAGGAGGAGGGGGAGTAGAAAGAGGGGAGCGCACCCCAGCAAGAGCAGCAACCGAAAGGGAAGCAGGGGCCAAAGAAACCTCCATAGCAGGAACAGGGGGCGCAAGCACTGAAACGGGAGGGGAAGGAGCAACAGAGCCAGAAGGAGGAGCTGAGGAAGAAAGCGAAGCCTTCTTACCCGCCGGGGAAGAGGAAGGAGAGGAGCCAGGCTTACGCTTCTGACTTAAAGAGACCGGTGTCCCAGCAACTACGTACCGGGCAACGGATTCCAGTGTCTCAACAGGAGAAGCCGAACGAGAGCACACACGACGGCCGTTAGGAGAGCGATGGACATCCGCCCGCACCGACAGGCGGTGGGGAGAGCCAATAGATGGAGGAAGAGGATGGGAAGGAGGATCGGAGGGGGACGAGGAAGAAGACACAGAAGACACGACAGACCGGGTAGAAGGAAGGGGAACCCCAGACAGAGGACCAGGAGGAGGATCCTTCGGGAGAGAACCCAAAGGAACAGAGGAGGGGGCAGTGGGCGCATCAGGGTCCAAGGCCCGGAAACGGTTGCGAGTCTGAGGAAGGCGGGAAGGACGAGGAGAGGAAGAGCGCAACACGCGAGCATAAGAGATATTAGCATAAGGCGGGAGCCGGCGAACCTGGCGCCTCGCCTCAGGAAAAGATAAACGCTCCCGGTGCTTCAGGTTGAGGACGGCTGCCTCAAGCTTGTAATGGACACACGCACGGGAGAAGGTAGGATGGGCCTCACCGCAGTTGAGGCAACGAGCCTGGGGAGAAGTGCACTCCGACTTAGAGTGACCTTCGCCACCACACAAAGGACAGAGAGAGACAGTCCCGGAGCAGCGGAGGGCACCATGCCCAAACCTCCAGCACTTGTTGCAGAGCCGAGGAGAAGGAATGTACTCCTGGACAGAGCACCTGGCACCAGCAAGAATGACAGAGGGTGGAAGGGTCCTACCATCAAAGGTAATCTTCACAACCCGGAGGGGTTGACGGCGACTACCACGAGGGGGACGAGTAAACGTGTCCACCTGGAGAATAGAATGGCCCTGGGCAGCGAGGATATGGCGAATATCGTCGTGGCAGTCGCGCAGGTCCCGAACACCGGTTGCAACATGGGGCGGGAGCAAAATAGTGCCAACACTGGCATTCAATTGAGCGTTCTTCGAGACCCGAACGGGGGTCTCGCCAAGGCAGGATAAGGCAGCCAAGCGGGAAGCAGCATCCCGAGAAGGAGCAGCAACGACACGTGTACCGAGACGAGTGGGGTTGAAAGTAATGGAGGCATCCACGGAATCAATGAGATGTCGATGAAGGGAGAAATCGTCAGGAGGCGCAGAATCAAGAGGGAGGAGATCAAAATATTTGGCCCACGAAGCGGGACCAAACAAGGCTTGATAGGTAGCAGAACTGGAAGGAATCGAGCGAGGGCGGCCGTGACGAGGACGGCGGTGAGAACCCCCAGAGAGAGAGGGGTTAAAAGGCGCAGTAGTTACAACTAGAGAAGGAGCCGCGCCAGGGGACGAGGTAGTCACCACTGGGGGCTTGGGGCTCGACCCAACCACAGAGGAGGGAGGGGAGCCAGGGGAAGGAGTCAGAGAGGCCAAAGGAGGAGCAAGGTCGGGGCCCAATGCAGCGGAGGCTACAGAGCCCGGTCTTCCAATACGGACCGACTCGGGGGCTTGGTCGCCCACCCCACGAGCCTGAAAAGGTAAGCCAGAAGCAGCCGAAACAGGGGTTATCATCTTGACGAAATTAAGAATTCACTCACGAATGTGCCCCCACACCCACCATGGAGCCACAATTAGAGGCAGGACACCCAACAAGAAGCTATCGCCGATCTTGTCGGGGCCTCCTAGGGGTGCGTCGTGAGTATACGCCCCACAAACGCCACCTTAAGAAACCGACAGTCCGTCGAGATCGGGTTCAGTGACGAAGTGGGGATTGACAATAAAAGGTTCCCCTCGCTCTCGACGTCGGGTACTGCAGTTCTACGGGTGCATGAGTATGCCTCCTCAAGCACCCGGGCGTCAAAATAGAAGAAGTCCATGGAAGAACCAGAACGAGCAAAAGGTCGGCAGGAAACGGCAAGCAGATAGGAGAAGAGGGGGGAGAAAAACGAAACAGAAGGAAAAGGAAAAGGTGCCCAGCAGAATTGGAGAGGACGGCAGCAGGAGCACAAGGCTAGAAAAGGACAGAGGACTGTCCTAAGGAGCATCACACTCCAGCAGCCGCCCACGAAGCCCCCACACGGCGACAACGAGCTGAGCGGGGAGGGGGTTAAATACAAATAAAATAACCCATTTTACCTTCTCAAACATAAATAAAACAATACAAAATATCTTCACAAGATCTGCATACTAGGCACCAATATGTTAATTAACTAGTGGTTATGATAGCAGTAGATCAAGAAAGGTATTCTTGGGCCACTATGTTTCTGGATACCAACAGAGTGGTGTAATATGTACACCTCAATTACAAGGTGATGTAATCAGCATGGGCAATTGTATGACTCAAATCATCTGTTACATACACAATTACAGTAGCCTCAAGTTGCAATATTTAGCATGGCAGACTTTAATTTACAATAATAGCATATAGTTGTGTTAATTAAATGAATCCCAGAGACCTGTGTGAGGAAAGGCGTGCACCAGATTAAAACAACAACATGACATTGATGAAGTAAAGAAACCCATTCTAAAGAATAAATGCATTTCAAAGGACTGAGGAGCCATCAAAGTGAGATTACCTCAGATTTTAATACTGTACATCTGTCAAGGAATGTATCATCCAAAAATTGAATGGTTAAAATAAATAATGGTAAAAAACCAGCGTTGAATGTAATGAAACGTCATTTTCAGGGAGTCCTGGAGGCTCCCCAGAGCTATCCAGGCTGAATGGATATGTATAACTTTCTGGCATCAGTCAAAGTGCTAGGAGTTCTTGCCTACCATGGACCACGAGCCAGACCCTGGCCCCCTCAGAGAGGCACGAGGAGCAATGGCCTATAGAAACCCCCTTGAGGTTGGGAGCATTCTATGTCTGCCATCGACCAGGACAGGCACCCCAGAAAGGTAGGCGCCCCAAAACAAACCCCTATTCTGGTGAAAAGATTGCTACTGAAAGCTGAATGAGTGGACAGAACTCCCCAAACAAAATTAGCAAATTAGCATGCTGTCATCACGGGGGCCAGGTTCTGGCTCGTAGTCCCCGGTAGGCAAGAACTCCATGCACTTTGACTGATGCCAGAAAGTTATACATATCCATTCAGCCTGGATAGCTCCGGGGAGAGAAAGTATGCAGATACAACAAACAGCATAAAATTCAGGTTAAAATGATCAAAGAAAATGCATATCTCATTGCTATAGTTAAAATTATAATTCCTGTTATCAAGAATAGAGCCTATTATCGAGGCCAAGTACCAACCTGCCCTAGGATGCAACCCACAACAGTTGCCTATTTTGCAACTTGGTGAACAGAGGCATCAAGTGAAAGGAAAAGTACCCTACCATTTGTCCTGCCTGGGAATTGAACCCAGATCCTTTGTTTGTAAACTAAAGACACAGACCACTGTACTGTGTGATACAATTGTAATTTTACAAAGTTATCATCCTCATACTCAAAATCAAATCTAAAACATACATCTGTTAGGCAAAGAATTCTTACCTGTACAAATATATCAATCTGTGAACCAGGGTATTTGCTTTTTCGTATTGCTGCATGAAATATGCCAGCAATTTGTTGACCTGTTGCCCGAGTTTTTTGATCCCTTGGACGTTTAAGCCTTTCTCCCTGACTGGCAGCAATGCGGCTCATCTGACACTGGATAACACATTCATCAAGCTGCTGCTTACTGACACTTCTTACCTGAAATTAAAAGAAAAAAACAAAAACAAAAACAAATTCCAGTGTTAATTGTAATGTAGTTCCATTTTCTAGGCGAAGCTCTGGGGGCTCCCTGAAGCTATCTGAACTGATATAGTGCCTTATTAGTTTAGGTCATCAGTCTCAGGAGTTCTTTTGCCTACCAGAGACCATGAGCTAAAACCTGACCCCCCTCAGAGAGGTGCACGAAGCAATGGCATACAAGTATTTTACATTTAAAGTACTGTATGTCATATTCCACCATTGACTAGGGTGGGCATCCAGAAAGATAGGCAAACCAAAACAAACAACTAGCTGGTAAAATTGCGACCTTCAGCCAGAAAGAGGAAAGGAACTCCTCCTGCAAGAAAATAAAATAGCAACCCTGTATGCAACTAGTACTCCTGCTCATTAGTGTATCCTCCCCTCCTGCCCCAAAAAGAGGGGGAAGTCAGCTCACATGAGCTGGCCACCCACCACCTTAGTTCTTAGCATGTAAAGAACTGTATATAAAAAAAAAATGCCAACTGGAGGGAGTGCCTCATGTGTCAGGGAGCCTCCGGGGCTTCGTCCAGAAAATGGCATTTCATTACATCTAAAGCTGGAGTTTTGGAGGAGCCCTGTCGATTCCCTGAAACTAACTAGCCACAGATAACGAAAAACATGGACATAGTATTGTGGTATAGTATTGCAATTATAATATTGTTAAAAATAATATTTACCTCTCTAGGTCCATATACAGCTGCAAGAACTTTTGTATTTCCCATTTCAATATATGCACTGCCATTAGGTCTGTCATAAAGCCCTAATCTGCAACTGATGGTACGTAGACAAAGAGGTGTTCTTCCATCTTGACGCAGGCCCTCAGGTGATATTATGTCCATTATGTATCTGTTCAGAAAAACAATGAGTTTTGTTAGGATTAAGTAGTACAGATGTTAAATGTAGCACGTTTTAAGAGATGCTCTTTTGTTTATAATCTTGTAAATAGTAAGTTATGTACCGTATACTTCTTATTGTTGTTGTTTCGTTGACAATAAACCATGTGGATGAAGATTGTTTCTCTTCCGCCTTAAACGTAACAAGTTTGAATTGTATATAGTATTCTATAATGTAATTCTACTCTCCACTTTGTCTTACCTGATTTACCTGAGGGCCACTAACCCTAGTGGCCTCAACAAGGATATGAAGCAGGCAACTTGTCGAAGGTCCCCCCCATCAACCATCGTTTTATCCATTCTAATATTTTACCATTTTTCCATGGGCCTGTAATTTCCTTGCCAGTCTTTCATGTGGTACGTTATCAAAGGCTTTAGCAAAATCCATGTATATTATATCCACCAGAAGGCCTTTGTTTGAATAGCTGGTTATCGTTTCCAAAAACGTGGGCAAGTTTGTAGGGCAGAACCTGTTTTTAACAAACCCATGTTGTGTCTGTTGTAAAATATTGTTCACTGAAAGATGGTAAATGATTCCCTCCTTGAGGATTCCCTCCATGAGCTTGCAGATGTGTCATGTCAAATTGATTAGCCGGTAGTTTTCTGATGAGCTCTTTCTGCCTTTTATGAAAGTAGGTGTGACACTTGCATATTTCCAATCTAGAATTACTACCCCTTGATCCAAAGATTTTGTGAAAAGTGGTTTCACCGGTAGGCATAGTTCTTCAGGCAGTTCCTTTAATCTAACAGATAATTTTAAATAGGTAATTTCTAGCTAAATTGAAAGATTTTAACAGGTACATTGTAAGAACATTTGAAGAAAATTAGTAGGTACATTATAGTAAAATTTGAGGATTATCAACAGGTACATTGTAGCATAATTTGAGGATCATTTCTAGATATGTTGTAGTAAAATATGTATTCAACATAACAACTCTGATATAAGATGATAGCAGTGATTACAAAGGTGAAGTTGTATGGCTTAGACACATATATTAGGAGTGTGTGTAGTACAAGATACAGTGCGAGTTTGAAGCACTAGGTAGGAAACTACGAGGATTAAATTAGGTACTTTTGGTTTTACTTTTGAATAAGGCGTAGGATGGACAGCTTTTTAATTCCTAAGGAAATGAGTTCCACAGACTAGGTCCCTTTATCTGCATAGTGTTTATACAAACTTAGTTTGACTCGTGAGGATATCAAAGAGATATTTATTTCTGATGTGGTGATTATGGGTTCTATTACACCTATAAAGGAAAAGTTTCAGATCAAGATTAGCATTTATGAACAAGGTTTTGTACAGGTAAATAGAACATGAGAAAGTGTGGAGTGAGTGTATGTTGGCATGTTAAGGGACTTAAACAGAGGGGCTGTGGGTTGTCTGAAGACAGAGTTTGTTATAGATCTGATAGCAGATTTATGCCGAGTGATGATCGGCTTAAGGTAATTTGCCGTGGTTCAACCCCAAGCACAGATACTGTATGTATGAGAGGGATAGATTCAAGACCTCAAGATTCAAGACAAGTATTATATGTACTACCTCTATCTTTAAATCTAACAGCATGTTTGTACTGTAACGCTGCAACTATGTATGTACTGTTCCTAAATAAATTATTATTATTATCATTATTACCTGTCCAAAACACTACCCGTGGTAGTGGCTTTGTATGAATGTAAGAACACCAATGTTATGTACTCACACAAACCCAATGCACCTTCTTGTATATGTATAAATAAGTAAAAAATAAGCGTGCCCAACCACCTCTGCCCCCGCCAGGGTATCGAACCCAAAATTGTCGATTGTAATTACCTAAGTGTAGTTACAGGATGAGAGCTTCGCTCATGGTGTCCTGTCTTCCCAGCACTCTTTGTCATATAACGCTTTGAAACTACAGAAGGTGGTGGAGGCCAAGACCGTCAGTAGTTTCAAAGCGTTATATGACAAAGAGTGCTGGGAAGACAGGACACCATGAGCGAAGCTCTCATCCTGTAACTACACTTAGGTAATTACAATCGACAATTTTGGGTTCGATACCCTGGCGGGGGCAGAGGTGGTTGGGCACGCTTATTTTTTACTTATTTATACATATACAAGAAGGTGCATTGGGTTTGTGAGAGTACATAACATTGGTGTTCTTACATTCATACAAAGCCACTACCACGGGTAGTGTTTTGGACAGGTAATAATGATAATAATAATAATTTATTTAGGAACAGTACATACATAGTTGCAGCGTTACAGTACAAACATGCTGTTAGATTTAAAGACAGAGGTAGTACATATAATACTTGTCTTGAATCTATCCCTCTCATACATACAGACGGTGAGGCGATGACGGTGACCACTGTGCTAAGTGTGCTAAGGACTCGTGAGTGAAAGTCTACTCACCTTCAGAGTTATATTAAATGTGGAGAGTTGTTGTCTAAGATGTGAGCATGTGTGCCAGGACCTCCTCCTGAGGCGTGTGTTGTGGTTGATGGGGGGGGGGGGAATGGTCAAATTTCTGCCCGAAACGCTTTGCGTAATAGTGGCTTTAGGCATTGTATGTACTAGCTCTATCTATGAATCTATCAACTTTGTATCTTACCTTGTATGTATGTACCTTACTTGAATAAAAAATTTAATTTAATAATTTAATTTCAATCGTCTACTGTAGTTTCGCACACCGGCCGTTCAGGAACAAGTTCGTTCACTGACAAGTCTGTATACACGAATCCTTTCGTCTATGCATATTCGCTGATTTGTGTTCGCTGCTGTTCTCGTCTTCCAAGACACTATTATGACTTAAACGAGACAATAGAAGTTGATAAGTTAAGAAGATGAATAAATACATGGCACTTGATCATATAATTAGCGCTCCCTTTAACAGTGCTTAGCGCACTGTTTGCACTACTGTGTTTGTTAACAAGAGCTCAGTCTTATCAGAGAAGACTGAGTATTTTGTGGTCTGAAGCCATATTGACAAGAGCTAAGTATATTGTGTTTGGCTAGATAAGAGTAAAGCAGCTTGTAGATTAATTTTTCAATATTTTTGACAAGTTTGGCAGGATTGATATAGGTCTGTAATTGTTAACATCAGTGAGATCACCACATTTGTGGACAGGGGTTACTCTCGCTTTTTTTTTAGAATATCTGGAAAGGTTCAAGTGACTTGTTGAAGAGCAATGCAATAGCAGGGGCTAAAGATCTGGAGACTTTTTTGTAAATTAAAGTTGGTATCTCCTCAATGGCACTAGACTTGGTTTTAAGGGAAAGGATTATCTCATTAACATCAGTGGAATTTGTAGGCTTTAGGTACAGAGACTGTGGATAGTTACTTGTAAGATAGTCCTGAACATCAGTACTGTAAGATGGAATGTAATTTGCAAGGGATGACCCAATGGAAGAGAAGAACCTATTGAACTCAATAGCAGTATCAGAGGCTGTAAGCTGATCATCGTTATTGGACAGGAGTATTAGTTTGTCAGTATTATCACTACTGTTTGTAGTATTATCACCTTTTCACAAAGGTGAGAACGGAACATAGCACGTTAAAATAGCTCAGGGTCGGGATCAGGGTCAGCGAAGTCTTGGTTAGGGGGCATGGGTAAACTGAGTAAAGATGGAGGGAAGGGAGCGGAAGGACAGACCAGAGGCAGATGAGCAGGGTCCGGAGGAAGAGGATGAGAAGGAGACAACCAAGAGAGGCAGTCTAGGACAGCAGGAGCAGGAGAGGGGGACCAAGGCAACCCTCACCGGCCCCCGGGGAGTCGTACGTGAGCCCCATCACAACGACAAGGTGACATTTTGGAGGGGCTGAACAGCAAAGTTGCAGAATTTCCAGTATGAGTGAAGAACATCGCCTGGACCACTGCCAGATATTTTGAAAAAGCCCACATTGAGTTAGGAAATTATTTTTTTGTCAAATATACTATCCTCAAAAGGTTTCTTCATTTTGCACCAGCAAGATAACAAATTTGAGGACTGTAAGATGTTAATCCTTTATTTGACAATCTGTTCTCTTGAAACAGTTGAGTAAGTCCCAGCAATGTCTAGCTAGGTTCAAGTGACCGGAAGAACAACCCAGCAAGCTTTCATCGTTAGGTGGTGTTGCATGTGCTGCTATGGCAGTATGTTCACTCCCAGTATGAAAGATACTGGTCAATAACTAGCCCTCCAGAGGAAAATTTAAAATTAATTAACCAGCAAACTAATATGGGCATGAGCATATGTAAGTGTTGAATGCAGGAAAAAGGCAGGTGCCAATATTATATGTTGCACCACTGAATAATATGGCTAACGTTGAGTTTGTAACGAAGGGAACTGGTACACCCGTTTGTCTTGATGGAGATACTGCTTTCTTTAAACATTGTTTAAGGTAACATTTTCTTGTACATTGTTGGGATTGGGACCCAGTGAGCAGAATGACAAAAGAAAATTGGCATACATCAAAATTATAAATCTTAGACTATTTTGTGAGCTAACATCTTCAAGCAGTCTAGGTGTTGTGTACCAATCCCCATTTTCCATTAAATTACAATTCTATATTTCGGTAAATACAAAACTACTTTGCCTTTACTTTTTATACATTTATGTTTATAATCATAAATAAAATATTTGTGATGTTTATAATATACGTACAAAAATAATAGTAAAAATATCCCAAAATTTGGGTTTTTGAAACCAAATAAAAATTTGGTGAAATGCTAACAATGAATTAATATTGTAATTTACAGGGTCACAATCTGTAGGAATGCAATCGTGTGAGCATGCCTGGTTTTAATGTACATAAATAAATGTGTGTGTGTGTGTGTGTGTATATACAGGTAATTTAAAAAAATAATGCTGGTCTATATCAATCTATCGCTCACTATGAACTCCCTGGGGAAAGTGGACCAAAAAGACCCCGTAGTACCCAGGCTCTCTTTAAGAGTGTATGTTTTCTGATATCCACTGGGAAAAAGTGGACTGGTAATGCAGCATCCATGTACTTAGCCAACTGAGCTAACAAGGAGCATATTTATTACAACTATCAAAATTAAAATTGGCTCAATGATACAAAATAGATGTGGCAGTAGTATGACACCCGCAGAGTATTCTACCATCAAGAGATCATAAGTTTCAAGATCAATTACAATGCAATATCCTTTATAGTCCACCATAAAAAATATATTGAAGTCTAATGCAATAACTATTTTCTTTATAAAAATTAGTGTCAGTTAAGAATCAACACATTGTCTTCATTTTGGCACCAGTCAGATATTTTCTAACATTTTGATAAAGATTTCATTGTAATTATTAGCAGTACGGAACTAAATGTTAAAAGGATCAAGAAGATTGTATGCAATATTTTTGTATCGTCATTATAACTAGGTACTTCAGAAAAATGTAATTAATAATTTTAAATCAGAAAACATATTTGTATTGTTATTGTGCTGGAGGTAAACAATGAAACAAGCAAATAAGTTTCATGACAATGAAAATTTTTACATCACAATCTCCAAGACCTTAATATACAATCCAGCCAATGTAACATATATTTGGGGGGACTGATATATTGGCTTAAAATAAACTTGTACCCAACCCAATGTGCTAAAAACATGTTGATCCATTATACAGTACTGGTTTTTCTCTCTTGGATTTTAAGGTCTTATTTATAATACAGTAACTTTTAAGGCATCAGATTATACAGTACTTCTGTTATAATGTAGAGTAAATATTTACAAGTTAGGGGTAATTTTTCAGTTTGTCTTTTTCAGTCACTCAAAGTAATGAGATGTAATGTGCACAAATTCTGTGATGTACTAAGTAAAGGAAAACATCATTGGCAATCATTCAGTATCTTCACATTATATGATTTACTGTGCACCAAATAAACAAGTTATTTGCCTATCACTATACACAACCAAGATTTTAATTAAACATTCATATTTTTAGATTTATTCATACAAGAATTAATTACATTATTTATGATTTCTCTCCCAATCATATATGTAGCTACTATACATTCTAGATGATGAACAAAGGAAAGGGTCTTCCGGTATAAAATGAGACCCTATACTATATACCACAAAATCCAGTTGTAAAATGGACTATTTCAACTTCAACATGCCAAGATATTTTGAATTAGCACCCCTAGGTTCAAATGAGCATGACTATTTAGCTCAACACAAGTCACCGATGATACAAAATTTCTTAGATACAGTATATGCATCCAAGAAATCCATAAAAAAAGTTGTGCACTTTCTCCGAGCTAAAAATAAATTAAAAAATAAAATGCTTATTTAACCACATTAAACAATTTCCTGAACTGATTTTTGGCCTGCTAACAGCTCTGACATACAGTATATCCATTAATTATAGCATCTGGGCTAACCTTTGAAAGTGAAGACTGAATAAAATGGGTATATCCACCAGCTCTCAAATGCATTAATAAGAAAAAAGTGATGAACTGTTTCAAAACCAGCAAATTATACTTTAATTTTTTTAACACAGTAGTACAGATTAGAGGAAAGGAAACATTAAAAATGATTTTAATTGTTCAGATTAGAGGAAATATTAAAAATTTAATCACTTATAAACAAGTTTGGGGAAAACAGTCAATTTGTAACAAAAATAAAAAAGTTAACTCAATTTATTACCGCTTTCCCACCGTGAAGGCAGTCGCAAAAATGCGAGTCAAACATTTTAGCATGTTAAGTTAAATTTGAATAATTTTCAAATTAGAGCCTATAGCATATAGTAGTCTCCTTTGTTATTGGCAGGTCCTGTAGATATATGATAACTTGTTAATGGGGTTTTTCGTTGATTAAACTAACAATGTTTTAATATAATTATCACTAAAATGTCAAGAGTACCCAATACTTAAAGGGTTCAACACAGACTGGAAATGACCTGCCCATTTGGGCATATGGCAGTTATATTTCACAGGCCTCAAAATTATATTGTTGCATGAATGCAGAAAGGTGTCATGTCTGCCTCCTCTATTTCCATTTGTTGTTTAAACCATATAATCTATAGTTTAATGGCATATTTCTGTAATTTCTTTATATATTTACTGTGTATATATATAAAAATTAAATATTGTAATTTAAAATATACAAATCAAATAGCTTTCTCAAAGACATTACAAAAAGCTGATCTGTTAATATTTTAGGAATAGACATGTCAACATGGTATCTGGCTTAAACTGCAAGTTGAAATGAAAAAAACCAAATGCCTTGGTGCATTTCAGCACAAAGATGACAAAAATGTACCTTCGTTTGAGTTCTGCTTTACTGAATACTCTGCAAAATATCAAATATAAATTTAACATTCATCAAATATTTAAATTAGGTTATAAAAAACCTGGGATTACCATACAATACAGTAGCTAAGGGTTAAGCCCTGCTAGAAAAGAACAAATGAACAATTTGGTCAATCACTGGGCTACTTGAAGTAATGGGGGACTACATAGGTTTTAGAGTTACTGCTATGTTAGTTATATGCACAACCATAATCCTGGTTAATAGTTCTTGGCTAAAGTGTCTTGCTCAAATGGACGACATCGGTAAACTGTCAATTTTTAAACATTCTAACCGAATTAATCGATCTTAAGAACTATTCAAACAACATCCTTTGTCATTAACATTCTTTATAAAATTTATTTAATGTCATAGATTTCTTTCTATATATATTTAAATACTGCACTGAAAAGAAGAAACATTATTATTAATGTCAGTGAAAACGAACTTTATTAGAAAGAACAAAAATATTTGTAATAGAACAAAATGCAAACAAGTAAATAGAATGGTAGCACTTGTATACTGGGAAATAAACAATGCCCGACAATGAAAACATCAGTGGTAATTTCCAACTTCAAATGCCAGATACATTCCATGGGCCTAATTGCCAAGCATTATTTATCAAGTTGTGCAGTGGTCACCTTTGATCCGGAGGCCCGGCACTGCCCTTCAGGCACTCTCCGTACCACTTCATCCCACAGTAGTACCATATGGCAAAAAACATGTTCTCTACAGTGAAATTTTCTTCCAACATATACAAAAAGTAAGTAAAGAAATAGTCCCAATATTGATTTATAAAACTGAAGTCACTTAAAAAAACATGTCACAATTAAATATACTACTCTGAGTGACACTGAATGGTACTTTACATAATTTTTAGCAAAATGTATCAAACCTTTCACTTCTCACAACACACTCACTCACACTATATTACACTACTTCATTTTTGTTACAAATTTACATCAAGGACTTATAGCCCAAATACTAACCGTAAAGAAATCTCTTGGCATTACCATGATTGTACCAAGAATTAATACAAAGGTGTTAAAATTCTCACCAAGCATAAAAATATGGTGGTCACGAGATTAATCCAAGCAAGTGTCTCAGTAAAACACACGTGGCACCTCTGGAAATTCAGTGGCTTTTTTTTAGACAATGCTAACAAGGCAACATGATGTATTTGTACATTATCATAACAATGGTTTCATATCTTGTCAGAAATAATAACATGATTCTAGCTAATTTTTTAATGCCGATAGATTTCAGACTAAGAGTTACTGTAGTTTTTCTAGATACTGTACAGTGACAATAAAATCTGTATTTACCTATCTGTCCTATAACATACCAAGAATAAGACAGATATTATTATACTTTATATGAATATCAAACTACAGAGTTTCTCTTTTGGTTTAAGTATTTATGATACATAGAACTGAACATGCGAGAGGTTTCATTTCCTGCTGGATTTTATATTCAAAGGCAATAATGATCAAAGGCAGTCTTAACTCTGTAACATCATGAATGGTCATTATGCCATGTGCATAAATAGTACCTTTAGGATTAACCAAACTGTACACACATACCAGTAATGGTTTGCAATCAATGCAATGTACTGAAAGTCCTTTTTCTTTCTTTCTCCCTCCCTCCCTCTCTCTCTCTTTCTTCCTACATAGTCACTAGCTTTTTTCTAAATAATGTCTGCTAGTTTCACAACACAGCACACAAAGTGTTTGTCAGCACTCGGGTCTAAATTCACAGATCCAACAAAGGACCAGCTGTGATTTTCAAAAGACCCACATTTTACTTTTTCAACATTTTCCATGCAATACTGGTAATATTCACAAGAGCCAATAGCATTACAGTAGTTTATTCACAACATGACTGGAAATTTTAATGATTAAAGAAAATATTTCATGGACCTACGAACTCCGGGATTCAGTTGTTATGTCACCGTTGCGCGTGTCTGTTGAAGCATCCGAGATAGATCCTGCTTCAGAGGATGACATGATTTGGGAAGTGTCACCATTTGTTGTTGCCGAACTATTTCCAGAAGAAGTTTTACGTTGCTTGGGTTGGAACTCTGTAATGATGACGGTGACATTGTTAACGGTAACGGCATTGTGCTGTGCGGTACTTCTATCAACATTCTTCAACCTTGGTCTGGAAAAAAGAAATTATACAGTGAGTTTTTATATCGCTGGGCTCATCCTAAAACGAGTATGATAAACACAAAAAATATTTCTCAACCTGATGGTTTGCTCTACACTATACAGTATGAGCCATTAAAATTTGCCATACAGTATATTTATTTAAAACCCTAAACACATTTATAGGGTTGACTTGTAACAATGGAAATACTATGTTCCCCTCTATCTCCTCCCTGACTAAACATACAACAGCTTTTGTGTGCCATCATTATGCTCCTAGCATTATGGGCTCTCATCAGACACCTAACAAACTAGGCTTTAGTCCAGTACTAAGGAATATTGGCTATGTGCACTGTCAGCACACAACAGTAAATTTACAGACTTAATACACTTGCAGGTGTTCTGCAATGTGCCACTTGAAGTCAGCTGTGAGAAACAAAGAGACCATTCTCTCAACAATCATGTGCAGACATTTCCATATTTTTTGTTTTTATTTGTGTTGAAAAATGCAGGACGAATGTTGAAATGTTGATAAACTTCATATATTCAGCACCGTCACACACAATCTATTATCAAAACACTTTATTTTGCATCTATACTCTAGCAAATTTATTTGCAAACATTTTGACACCAAATTTGTAGTTAACCTCAAAACTGAGAAATATATAAGTTCCGTATAAATACTTTAGGCATTGCTGAGCAGGACCTTGAAGTGCCCAAACAATAATACAGTGATTTAGTTTTTCTTATGTTCTCCACGACTGACCTGCCTTTTTGTAGATTTCGACCCTCTCCCTTCCGTTCCCTGTCCTTTCTTTCAGGTTTCTTGACTTTAGGGGGAACAACTTGTGCAACTTGGGCTGCTACTAATTCAGCATTCAAACGAGGCTTTCTGGAGACAAAGAAAAAATCAATACAGTACTGTACAGTTTAAAAATGATCTTTATTATATAAAGATTCAGATGGTTTGGCATACTTCTTAAGGTACAGTTCTGCATTGTTTATTAATGAAATGCAGTACTGCAATTAATACAAATTTATATAATTTATATAAAAAGCAAGTCATTTAATTTCTTTAGGACGAAAACCATACCTTGTAGATGTACCCTTGCGGACATCACACATGAGGCATTTGAAGGCCTCTGGGGAATTTCTGTAGGTACACACACTGCAGTCCCACATATTCTCCTCCTTGTTAGCCCGCTTCACCCTCCTGAAAGTGAAAACAGCATTAAGCAGGTACCATACAGGTATATGTTTCCTTTAACAAAAAGCAAAATGATTACATTGGATAATTGTTACTTACCCTTTGTCTGTTTTTCTGTAAATCCTAAATAACTAATTATGTACTAGAAAATTGTGATATTTTGAAGACTTGTCCTTACCTATAAACAGTTTATTTAATTTTGCTTCTTTATTTCCTTTGTCAGTGGGTATCACACTCTATTTCAGCTTAGAGTTAACCCAACCTTCTCTTGTGATAATTTGATTTTATTCGTATGACAGTACAGTACTTTGGTAAAAGATCTTTCAGCAGGTCTTGTCAGACTGGGCTCAAGGGAGTGAAAGGCAGTGACGCATGCAAAAGTCATTAGGGGTATACGTGTTCATCCTATTTGGCCAGTACTCCAATATGCTATCGTTAACCTTTTTGCTTTAATACAAGGCAAAAATCAAATTGCAAAAATGAAGCCTTGAATGTAATGAAATGTACATCTCTGGTGAAGCCCTCAGTAGTTTTTCTAGTTAAGTGCAGTTCCAGCCAAGCACCAAGTTACACTATCAAACATAAGTTAAAGAGTTATTGAACTTTCTGTGAATGGATGTTCCATTGCAAGTCTTGCAAAGGATTTTGGGTTAGACACAAGTACCGAGTTTAATATAAATAAACTTAAAGACAGAATTGAAGTCCTTTATCGATCAAGCTTTATTAACTCCGCCTAGTTGAAATTTCAATTGTCATTCTAATTTAATTATATGAAAATCCTCCAATAAGCATGTAAATTTATTTTATGTGGAAATACAAATTATCTTGACAGTGGTACAAAAAGCAAATTTGCTAATTCTTTTGAAAAAAGTCAAAAGAAATCAGGCTAATTTGAATTTCCAAGTAATTTGGATTGGGGTTGACCCCGTATGATCCAAATTAGCAAATGTAGACAGTCATTTTGACCATCATTCAAGTTACCCAAGTCCTTACAGAACATAAAGAAAAATGATAAACAGTTTTTCACTGCAACCAATTGAATTTGAATTTCAGCAACCAATTGAATTCATATTTCTACATACAGTACTGTATATTTATAACAGGATTACAATGTTTTGGCAGTTTTTTCATAGAAATAAGTAAAATTGAACTAAGAAATTTTAGCTTACCTTGGTCAAGTTCAAAGCTGGCCTGATCATCCTCAGAGTGGAATACATTATTATATTGTACAGTACTTTTACAATACAAAAATGTAATACCATACACATTTAAACTGTAGGACTGTAAACTGTCTGTGGTTAATAATTGGGTTTATGGTGGTCAATCTGGATGTGCTGTGAGAGCTTTGGAAATGCTGTATTATTGAAGGTAGATTGACTTGTCTTTTTCCACTAGGGTAGAAGATAAAATTAATGTGTGAATGTGTATTAAGATGTGTTGTAACCACTCGATTATCCGGGATTCGAACATCCAGAAAACGCCCTTATACGGCTAAAATTATGACCGGATATCCGGAAGTTATCTCAATATCTGGCCAAAATTGCCATGGAAGCCGGATAAAAGCTGGTTTAGCCAGATAAAAAATCGGAGCCGGTTAACTTACTGCCGATGTTACACTCTCCAGACAGTCAGCCGGATAATCATTGAATTGTCCGGATATGAAACCCATGGGGCGGGCCGTACCGTATTAATCCCATCTGCCTGTGGCTCGAGGCGCATGGTGGAGGAGGGGGTGGGGTGGGTGGGTGGTGTCGGGAGAGAGTGGAGCATTGGGAGGGACTGCCTGGGGGAATAAGGGGGGATGTGGAGCAGCCTATACACTACAGTACAGGAATTACCATTAATTTTAGAACAATTCATCATAGCCAAAATCAAAAGAAATACTAGTAATTATGTAATAAAAAAATACCATACAAGTTTCCTAAAAATAATTTGCACAGGCTGAAGTTTCCTTCAAAAATACTGTATTGCTATTTTTTTTCCTGCTGGCGGCCTACGTAACGTGCCTCCTTGCCCCGAGTGGACCCGTCCATGCCTGGACAAGGAATGTGCTCTCGACCCTCGTGTTATACCACAGTGCCGCGCCAATAGTGAAATATTTTTTTAAATAACATTATTTTTATTTTCATAGTAACTTTGAACATTTTTGGCCAAGACTATGTCTGGTAGCAGCATCAATTGTTCTGGAGGTTGTCCTAACAATTAAAGACAAGTTACATGTTATACAACTTTGTGAAAATGGCCGGTCGACTTCAAGTGTTGCCATGGAATTTAATATAGGCAGAAAATATAGAAAATAAATGAAGGCCTAGTGTTATTAGATAAAAATGAGCTGATCATCATTCCCTAGTGAATACATCATCTACTCCAATCAGTTCCAACTGACTTAAAACCTAAATCCCACTTAGTGTAAACCACGTTACATAAAAAATTGTGCATTTTTATAACTTGTATCACTTGATAAACTGTACAGTATATAAAAAAAATGACAAGTCTATACCTATTTAATCCAAGTTAGAACACATCTATTGTGGTTGAAACATTATGGAAAGACAATACACTATTAAAATACTGTGGACTGTATCTATATACAGTATATTGAACTAAGTGTTATGGCTTCAAAGTTGTCATTAAAAAGACCTCCTTCTCATAGGATACAAACTATGAACATTTATGAAATGGTAGAAGACTGATTCTTTCTTGAAATTCAAGTTTTTCCTTAATGTATCAGTGATGAAGTGTAGAAAAGAAAATACCACATTAAAATTTAATCTTTCATTCTTGCTTATACTCTCCAGTTAAGACAGTCTTACATGCATAAGTGCAACTTAACACCAATAACCTCCATGCTTCACTGAAAAACTGCAAGCAACACAAAAATGCATTTACAGCACACTCTCCACCAGCCCTATCTTTATAGCAGTTTTGCATACATTCATGCATTTTCTTATATACTGTATAGAACTTAAAAATCTTATGCTACACAGTAAATTAAAATCCCTAAAGCAAAGTTTGAATATACCGCCATCAATAGCACTCGTATACTGTACATAAAGATTATCACTTACTTGTGACCTATCCCATTTACACTTGCTCTGAAACTTTAAAAAAATAAAACAATTAGTGTCATGCCTGTTATTCACTTCTTAGCAATATCCTAAACAAAATATATTTAAGGTATATCCATTAGAATATGATTATCCACTTTCAAGTACCTTTAGTAGTGTTACATTTGTATTTTCTTTACAACACAGTTTTAACTACAGTAATGTACAGAAATAATACACTGCAATAACTTTTCTTCCTCAAATTTAATAAGGTAAATGCTTTATTTGCATTGGTATTTCAGCATCATGAAATAGCTAATATGATGTTGTAAAAACATGTTTAACATTATAATAAAGCTTAAAAAAGAATAGTCCTATACAATATTTTGTGGCTGTAAAAAACATTTTGTAACATATACCCCATTGCATTTTTTTAATACAAAGGGGTGTGGGTAGGGAAAAAAGCTTGAAAGAGGATAACACACTCAATTCAAAATACTGTAACTAATAATGTGACAACTGGCAGTAACCTACATTATTCTTGGTGAAGGCATTATCTGTGTTACATCAAGAAATTAGTTTGCCAGATACCACCATGCACAAAACGAAGTTAAGAAATTAATGAAAACTTTCAATGTAAATTCAGCAATATGGAATACCATACAGTACATGCATGGGATAAGATCACTCAACAAACCCAGAAGCATAGTTGAAAATTTTTTGACCAGCAGTTGACATTTCTTCTTCTGGCACACTTTAAGAGGGTTTTGGTGCTCAAAACACTGCAGGTTTAGAATATAAGACAAAAACTTGTTGCCTTGCCTACTACTAATAATAATAAAGGAAATAACTCCAAACTTGTTCATAGGCACATTTGCAAAGCTTATTGAAGTTGGACCAAGCTCTCAAAGAAAACACGGAGACAGATAAGCCCTTTAAAGCAATTGTAAAATTCATGGGAAGAGAACTGTTTCAGTACTCTGAGAAAGATGAACTTTTATACATACAGTATGTATACTGTAACAAAAATTTTCAAAAAATTATGAATTACTGTATAATTAATATGTTTATTTAGAAGAATGTATGTACAAAGTACATGAAAGAACATAACTAATGTACAATATGTAGGGCCACATACTAATGAAGCCACTATTATGAAAAGTGTTTCAGCCAAAGCTTTGGTTTGAATTGGCAAATGGTTTGAAACAATTAATACTCAAAAGATACTTTTGAAAAGGCTTTCAAGAGTACAAATTTAAGCCTAGAGCAATGAAGTGTAAAGTAAATAAAGAAAAAAGAAAAAAAAGCAGGTTATGAAAGGAACTAGAGCTGGAAAGGGGCAAATCTGTGATCATTTTCAACCGAACAACCAGAGGGAGACAAAAGCTAAGAAAGGGAGACTTGAAAGAGCTGACCAGAATATTAACACTTTCGCGCTCTCGGCGCTCAAAAAAAAACAATACCCCAGGTGCTTTCGGCACTTCGCGCGCCTACGCGGTAAGACCGAAAAAGTGTACACTCTTTTGACTGTCCTGACAATAATTGAAGGCGCACGTATTTAAATTTGGTATCACTGTGTTCGCAATGAAATTGTCTATAAGAGCATACCTATAAAATGCCGCCCAAGCATAAGGAGAATCAACACCAAATAAAAAACTATGCAGATCACTCGCCGAGAGCGCCAAACAGCAACAAAATGTTTCCACTCTCTTAATGGTTGCGAAGCCTACAGTTGTCCTACATCGATAATATTGGTATCATTGGAATCGCAATAAAATTCTCTACACGGACATATGCATATGAATGTTTAATATAGGTAATTGCCCACCCGCAAGAGTGTGTGAAGTGGAGAGTAGTTAGCCGCGAGCGCACTGGCGAAAACACAGGGGGGAAATCATGCTTGGAAAGTTTATACGTTTCCTGACCCTACTTTTCTATGTACGTATTTCTTTTTTATACCAATGTGTTCGCAATAAAATTTTCTATAAGATGAACTGTATAACATTTGTACAAAGCATGTGTAAGAGAAGCGCCAAATATAGAACCACGTCGCTCAGTATGCGTTCGCGGCAGAAACGAACGCATTGTTTTCGTTCGTTTGATGTTTGTCATGTTTATACTTGTTGAAACATTTTATAATTTGTATGACAGTGATCGCAGTAAAATTCCCTACACAGACATATACATAACACATACAAATATTTCCCACGTGTTGGATATATCAACGGCTAAAGGGAACCCACTGCCACACGCTCGCCACACCCCCAAACATACTTTGTGTATTCTTTTTTTTACTCATAGAAGTTTATGTGATATAATATTCATTCTGGTACCAAAAAATTCGCAAATAAATTCTCTACAAAACAAAAGTATCCCCATCCATTTCGGTTAAAAAATGGAATTTATAGAAATATTTTTTCGATTGACGAGAAAAGTAGGCAGTTATGCGGAATCGTAAGAAAAACCAGTGACGAGTTATCTCTAATCGAAAGCGCGAAAGTGTTAAAACAAGGTGCAAGGAAATGAGACAACCATGGAAGAAAGAAAACTTCTGAAAAATAGGGAGCATTCAGAATGGATGAAATTAACCATCGAGAGTAACTTCTCAAAACAGTAACCTGGTGAACTACAGTTCATACAGGTAAGTGTAGAAATGAGAAAACTGTTGGAATGAGGAGAATACAATGAGGTGTACAATGGCCAGGATATGTCTAGGCAGAATAGGCTGAAGGCAAAGACAATCCGGGTAGAAATGCACACAGGGAATATGAAGGGACTAAGAGGAGATAAGCAGAGCCCAAGATAGAATATTAAGCCAGGCAGAGAAGCCTCTGGAGTCATGCTTATTTTTCTAAAAGTTAAGTTCACTCAGTATGAGGTTTATCAGGTATATAACCCTGCCACAGATCAAGGGATGCTTATATTACACTATGCTGCACCACAGCAGACACTCTGCATTAAACTGTCAGTGTAATATCAGTAACCTTCAATGTCAATAATATTAATTCATTAAGGTATAGAAGCTGTGGATTTGAAAGTGACCTTTGCTTTCACATGGCATAATTGGCTTTTGAAATGTACATGGACCAATATTCTCAAATAAATATTTTAGTTTATCAGTACTGTAATTGCCTTTATATTTTGTCCTAATCTTAAAAGTTCCAAAGTAAGACCTGTAGTCTCTACAGCATAATTATATTAAGCAAAACTTTTTTAATGATCACCTACAGTAACTTCTTATTTTATATATTGAACAAACTTTCTTTTATAATAACACTAAAGGTTTTAAGCTGTATACCTACCTAGTTTAGACACACATTTAGTTTGTTTTGCGAGATTTAAACAAGCTACAAGGATGAGAGAAGGGGATGTTCCCTCCATGCTGGATTTTATATTTACTAGGAAAGAGTTAGAGACATTTGACAGTTGGTACTTCCCTCCCTTGGGTAAAAGTAACCATGTCTTTTGGGGAATAAAGTATGCAATGCGTTACAATCTTGAAGAAAATGAGGTTGAAGCAGTTGAAAAGCCTGATTTCAAAAGAGGTCGTTACGGGGAACTCAGACATCTCTTTAAGGAATTTGACTGGAAAGACTTGCTGTTAGGACATGAAGTAAATGAGATGTATGTCAAGTTTTGTGACATATATGATAAAAGCACAAAAAAATTTATACCAAAGCAGAGATGCAGAACTAGGAAACAGGATTGGTTTGACAGGAATTGCAAGAGGGCCAGAGACCAAGACACAAAAATGGAATCAATATAAGAAGAGGCCAAACCTCCAAACATACCAGCGATACAAAGATGCGAGAAACAACTACACGGCAGTGTGGAGAGAAGCAGAAAGAAATTTTGAAAAAGGGATTGAGGACAAATGTAAAACAGAACCAGGTCTATTCTATAAATTCATAAACAACAAATTACAGGTAAAGAATAATATTCAGAGGTTGAAAATGGGAAATAGATTCATGGAAAATGAAAAGGAAATGTGTGAAACATTAAACAAAAAGTTCCAAAGTGTGTTTGTACAAAATGAAATCTGCAGGGAACCAGACACAATAAGAATTCCAGAGAGCAACATAGAGATGTCTAGAGACACAGTGGGAAAAAATGCTCAAGAAGCTAAGTAAGAACAAAGCAGTTGGTCCAGATGGAGTTTCACCATGGGTTCTGAGAGAATGTGCATCTGAGCTCAGCATTCCACTTCAACTGATTTTTCAGGCATCCCTGTGTAAAGGAGTTGTAGCTGATGTGTGGAAAAAGGCTAACATCGTTACAATCTACAAAAGTGGCAGCAGGGAAGACCCCTCAATTATAGACCAATATCATTGACAAGTGTAATAGTCAAAATATTGGAAAGAAGTAATTAAAAATAAATGGGTAGAACACCTGGAGAAAAACGATATAATATCAGGCAGACAATATGGTTTTTGATCTGGAAGATCCTGTGTAACGAATTTACTCAGTTTCTATGATCAAGCCACAGAGATTTTACAGGAAACATATGGTTGGGTTGACTGCATCTATCTGGATCTAAAAAAGGCTTTTGACAAAGTTCCACATAAGAGGCTGTTCTGGAAACTGGAATATATTGGAGGGGTGACAGATAAGCTTCTAACATGGATGAAAAATTTCCTAACTGATAGAAAAATGAGGGCCGTAATCAGAGGCAATGTATCGGATTGGAGGAATGTTACAAGTGGAGTACCACAGGGTTCAGTTCTTGCACCGGTAATGTTCATTGTCTACATAAACAATATACCAGATGGAATAAAGAATTACTGCATATGAACATGTTTACTGATGGTGCTAAGATAATAGGGAAGATAAGAAACCTAGATGATTGTCATGCCCTTCAAGAAGACCTGGACAAAATAAGTATATGGAGCACCACTTGGCAAATGGAATTTAATTTGAATAAATGCCATGTTATGGAATGTGGAATTGGAGAACTTAGACCCCACACAACCTATAAATTATGTGAGAAATCTTTAAAGAATTCTAATAAAGAAAGAGATCTAGGGGTGGTTCTAGATAGAAAACTGTCACCTGAGAACCACATTAAGAACATTGTGCAAGGAGCCTATGTTACACTTTCTAACTTCAGAATTGCTTTTAAATACATGGATGAAGAAATACTAAAGAAATTGTTCACTACTTTTGTTAGACTATAAGCTGGAATATGCAGCGGTTGTATGGTGCCCATATCTTATGAAGCACATCAACAAACTGGAAAAGGTGCAAGGACATGCCACTAAGTGGCTCCCAGAACTGAAGGACAAGAGCTACGAGGAGAGGTTAGAGGCATTAAATATGCAAAAACTTGAAGATAGAAGACAAAGAGGCAATATGATCACTACGAATAAAATAGTAATAAGAATCAATAAAACTGATGGGGAAGCATTCCTGAGACCTGGAACTTCAAGAACAAGAGGTCATTTAAACTAACAAAACAAAGCTGCTGGAGAAATATAAGAAAATTCACTGTTATAAACAGAGTGGTAGACGGTTGGAACAAGTTAGGTGAGAAGGTGGAGGAGACCAAGACCGTCAGTAATTTCAAAGCGTTGTATGACAAAGAGTGCTGGGGAGACGGGACACCACGAGCGTAGCTCTCATCCTGTAACTACACTTAGGTAATTACACTCATCATACTGACGTGATCAGTGACTCGCACACTCATCATACTGACGTGACCTGTGACACACACTCCTCATACTGATGTGACCTGTGACACATTCATCATACTTACATGACCCCGTGACACACACACTCATCATACTGACGTGACCTGTGGCACACACTCATCATACTGACGTGACCTGTGACACACACACTCATCATACTGATGTGACCTGTGACACACACACTCATCATACTTACATGACCCCGTGACTCACTCACTCATCAAACTGACGTGACCTGTGACACACACACACTCATCATACTTACATGACCCCGTGACACACACACTCATCATACTGACGTGACCTGTGGCACACACTCATCATACTGACGTGACCTGTGACACACACACTCATCATACTGATGTGACCTGTGACACGCACACTCATCATACTTACATGACCCCGTGACTCACTCACCCATCAAACTGACGTGACCTGTGACACACACACACTCATCATACTGATGTGACCTGTGACACACACTCATCATACTGATATGACCTGTGACACACACTCATCATACTGACATGACCTGTGACACACACACTCATCATACTGACGTGACCCATGATACACACTCATCATATTGCCTCCATTCAAATCTTCTCAACAATAACAACCAAGGAATAAATGACTCCAAACAGCGGCTAGTTATTTTTGTTAGCAAAATCACATAAGATACCACGAATAGGAGGGGTGGTAAAACAAAATTAATTATTCATGACAGGAAATCTTTCAATTATGTTGATTTTAAGATTTACACACGAGACGAGAATCACAAATCAGATTTCAAGGAACACATTGAGTTAGCGCGTACTGTAGTTGATCAAGTGTGAGGGAGCAATGAGCAAGTGCGTCAGGAGTGTGAATGTCTAGTGCAGGAGGAGGCGAGGCAGGAGGAGGCGAGGCAGCAGGAGGAGGCGAGGCAGAAGGCGAGGAGGAGGAGGCCGTCTCCAGCCACTGGTCTCTGCCAATCTTGGGTCAATCCCCTTTGTCACAAACGTCATTGACGAAACTCTTCTCTCCACCCTTATTAACACCCAACGGGGCGGCTGATCGCCTTGCTCTGCAACGCTGCTGGAAATACCACACATGCCCAATGCCCCAGAGAAGCTACTAACCTGCTAGGACTCTTTTTCTGGTCCATATCTTGCTGTAAAAACAGCAGATAGCAGACCCAGCCCTCTCCACCGCCACGACAAAACAGATACGTTCCAACACTGTGCCTTTGTTAAATGTCCTCGACGCATATTTGAGAGGAGGCCGATACCGCAGGGAACCCCTGGAGGCCAAATAAATGTTTATGGTGGGTGCTAGGCTTAGAGTTATTGAAGGAAGGGTTCATGGCGCCATGGTAGGATATATGAAGGTTTTGTAAAGAGTTGAGAAGCAGGGAGTGGAGGAGGGGGTCGGCGCGGTGGGTCACGTGACCAGGCAACAGTCAACACAGACCCGGCGGCCCGGGTCACCCGCGTCTCCCTGCCCTCACCACTCATGGCCGCCCTCTACCACCACCACCACCACAGGATACTCGCCCTCCTCGCCTCTGTGGCTGACACAGCATCCTCTCCCTCCAGGTGACACAGCATCCTCTCCCTCCAGGTGACACAGCATCCTCTCCCTCCAGGTGACACAGCCTTCTCTCTCCCTCCTGGTGACACAGCATCCTCTCCCTCCAGGTGACACAGCATCCTCTCCCTCCAGGTGACACAGCATCCTCTCCCTCCAGGTGACACAGCATCCTCTCCCTCCAGGTGACACAGCCTTCTCTCTCCCTCCAGGTGACACAGCATCCTCTCCCTCCAGGTAACACAGCATCCTCTCCCTCCAGGTGACACAACATCCTCTCCCTCCAGGTGACACAGCATCCTCTCCCTCCAGGTGACACAGCCTTCTCTCTCCCTCCAGGTGACACAGCCTTCTCTCTCCCTCCAGGTGACACAGCTTCCTCTCCCTCCAGGTGACACAGCATCCTCTCCCTCCAGGTAACACAGCATCCTCTTCCTCCAGGTGACACAGCATCCTCTCCCTCCAGGTGACACAGCATCCTCTCCCTCCAGGTGATACAGCATCCTCTCCCTCCAGGTGACACAGCATCCTCTCCCTCCAGGTGACACAGCCTTCTCTCTCCCTCCAGGTGACACAGCCTTCTCTCTCCCTCCAGGTGACACAGCATCCTCTCCCTCCAGGTGACACAGCATCCTCTCCCTCCAGGTGACACAGCATCCTCTCCCTCCAGGTGACACAGCATCCTCTCCCTCCAGGTGACACAGCATCCTCTCCCTCCAGGTGACACAGCCTTCTCTCTCCCTCCAGGTGACACAGCCTTCTCTCTCCCTCCAGGTGACACAGCTTCCTCTCCCTCCAGGTGACACAGCATCCTCTCCCTCCAGGTGACACAGCATCCTCTCTCCCTCCAGGTGACACAGCCTTCTCTCCCTCCAGGTGACACAGCATCCTCTCTCCCTCCAGGTGACACAGCATCCTCTCCCTCCAGGTGACACAGCCTCCTCTCTCACTCCAGGTGACACAGCCTTCTCTCCCTCCAGGTGACACAGCATCCTCTCTCTCCAGGTGACACAGCCTCCTCTCCCTCCAGGTGACACATCCTCCTCTCTCCCTCCAGGTGACACAGCATCCTCTCTCTCCAGGTGACACATCCTCCTCTCTCCCTCCAGGTGACACAGCATCCTCTCCCTCCAGGTGACACAGCATCCTCTCTCTCCAGGTGACACATCCTCCTCTCTCCCTCCAGGTGACACAGCATCCTCTCCCTCCAGGTGACACAGCATCCTCTCTCTCCAGGTGACACAGCCTCCTCTCCCTCCAGGTGACACATCCTCCTCTCTCCCTCCAGGTGACACAGCATCCTCTCTCTCCAGGTGACACATCCTCCTCTCTCCCTCCAGGTGACACAGCCTCCTCTCCCTCCAGGTAACACATCCTCTCCTCCCAGGCTGACACAGTGCCCTCTCCATGTGACACTGTGTCCCCTCTCTCTCCATGTGACACCGCGTGGGGCCTCACGGCTGAGTGGAACAGCGCTCGGTCGTAGTCCTAAGGGGCCCGGGTTTGATCCTCCAGCCAAGGCAGA
Source organism: Procambarus clarkii (assembly GCF_040958095.1). Lineage (NCBI taxonomy): Eukaryota > Metazoa > Arthropoda > Malacostraca > Decapoda > Cambaridae > Procambarus > Procambarus clarkii. The sequence goes on from NC_091231.1 coordinate 2,419,721, forward strand.
AACAAATGGGCAGAGTTTTTCACCCTGATGCTCCTGTTCACGCAGTAGTAAATTTGTACCTGGGAGTTAAACGGCTGCTTCCTGGGATGTGTGTAATTACCTAAGTATAATTATTCGAACCCCTGTTGGAATCAGACCCAACTATGGGATGGGTCAATCCAAGTATCGCGTTTCATGTCTGGGGGTGTCCAACGTCTTGGTGGACGGCCTGTTTCGTTTCCTTCCCCTTTCCATGGAATGGGTGGTCGATGCCGACTCCTTCAGTTGGCTGTGCCAGAAGTTCGGGACTCTGGACGATGAACCCCGGTCGATGGCAGATAAGGAAATCCCCCAACCACGGGGTTTTTTCCAGGGCCATTGCTCCCTGAAACCTCTCTTTAGGGAGCCAGATTCTGGCTCTGGTTATCTTGAGATGATTTCGGGGCTTTTTTTTTTTTTTTAGTGTCCCCGCGGCCCGGTCCTCGACCAGGCCTCCACCCCCAGGAAGCAGCCCGTGACAGCTGGCTAATACCCAGGTACCTATTTTACTGCTAGGTAACAGGGGCATAGGGTGAAAGAAACTCTGCCCATTGTTTCTCGCCAGCGCCTGGGATCGAACCCAGGACCACAGGATCACAAGTCCAGTGTGCTGTCCGCTCGGCTGACCGGCTCTCTGGTCCCTGGTAGGTTTGAACTCCATAATTAGCCCGATAAGCTCCAGGGAGCCTCCGGGGCTTACCCAGAAAATGGCGTTTCATTACATTCAACGCTGGTTTTTTGTGCATTAAACATTGACAGCATTTCTTTATACAGTATTATTAATTAGCCTAAGGCCTAACGGTCACTGATCTTTGTTTAAGGATTTATTGCTTCTATTGTCTGTAATTTACACTTATTTTTGCTTGACAGGAATGATGATAGAACAAATCCAAACTGTAATATTACAAGCTCATCCAAGACTCAGCCTCAGAATTACGAGGCATTCTGTAGCCGTGTGGAATCCTTTCAACCAGGACTATGGAATGTGTTAGAAGTGAGCCCACTTGAATGTGCCAGATGGGGTTGGCACATAATAGAGAAGGACATCCTTCAGTGTGTCACTTGCCGAGAAGTTGTGTGCGCTGCCCTACCTAACCCTGTTGACCAGGATGCACGTTAGTTATATTATGTTCTTGACAAATATTAAACTACAGTATTTATAAACTAGCGTTTCCAATTTCTGCTCTGTTGCAATGTTAATTTTATCTGTGTTATCTGCAGAATGTCTGTGTACTGTCATATGGTGGTGCAAGGAAGTTCCCAACTTTTATTGACCATGTAGCCACCTGGTGGCAGATTATAAAACCATTTAATGCATTGTTGAGGGAGGGATGAAAATCATGAAGATTAAGGTATAGTTGGTGGGTTTCAGGAAATTTAAGAGTTATTGATGTTCTTGGTGGACTAAAAAAAAATGGTTAATATGTATACAGTGCTGTATTGCAAAAGTTAGGACATCAAATTAAAGAGATATTCTATAAAAGATTAGTAGTGTCCAGAGCTTTGATGCTTGCCAAGTCTTTGGGAATCCTTGGTAGTACACCAGGTAGTACAGCTAGCCTTCATTCTATACTCACTTACGTGAGTATAGACATCAGTAAATGGATGGTGCAAATTTGTTTAATAATGCTCAGGAAGATAACTAAGGCTTTTAGAATATTGTCCCAATATGGCAAATGATTGCCAGAGGTCTAGTTTCAAATGGCAACTGCATAGACCCTTTAGAAACATTGAATATTACAAAGTATGTTCAATCATCCACAGACAATGGAAGCCTCTTCAGTCAATCTCTTGAAGGGAACAGTTTAAGAGTTAATGTGTTGAGAGCTCTCACCCAGTACAGATGCATAACTGTTACATATACTCACCATAATTGGCTGACTAGGTTTGATCCCATTTATCTGGAAAATGGAGAGTTGACTCTTGAACATTAAATATTTTTTGTCTTTAGTAACGATTATTTTGGTTTACTTTTTTATTTATAGAAAATTACTGTACCAGGTTTCTTTCATGTTTTTTCTTTTGGCCCACAGGCAAAACGTTTTTAAATTTACTAAGAAGTCGTCTTTTAAAAAGTCATAAGGAAGCCTGTGGATGGATTCATGATCCCAGTCCAGAGGAGCTGACCCAACCTCCTTGTGTTACTACTGTTGAAGAGCTACACAACTTGACAAACTCTGCAGTCAGTTTGGCTGCTTTTAACTCAGCCTTGCCACATATTGATCAAAGCACACTAATGAAGACATTGGTAAGAAGATAGTGAGTGTGTTATGGGATTATTAATGAGTGAAAGTAATATTTTCTGGTTTAACTTTTATGTATTTTTTTAAATTTAACTACAGTATTGTTTCTGTGGGGAGCCCCATCAGCTTCCTGAAGCTATCACACTGATTAACCCTTAACAGTGGCTATGGGGAAATGGTCAAATCTGCCAGTGCACAAAAAAAAAAAAAATCATTATAGACTTATAAATTTGTATGCAAAATGTAAGAAAAAGGCAAAAATAAATTAGTATTTATTGTTTCACTGGGTGGAGGCGCTCTCGAAGGGGGGTGTGGTGGTTGTCGGGTGCTTGAGGGAGGCCAATACCCAGGGACCTACCTCTGCTTTTCAATGGGGTATTTTGCACATCCTGCCATGCCTATCGATCTCATGTGATGTTATTTCTGTGTTCAGATTTGGAACCAGTCCCTCTAATATCCAATATGTAGATTATTATGTATCTTTCGCGTGCGCTCTAGAGAATACAAGTTTAGATCTTTTAATCGGTCCCAATAATTAAGATGACTTATAGAGTAGATTCTAGCAGTAAAGTATTTTTGCATGCTCTCTAGGTCAGCAATTTCTCCAGGTCTGAATGTAGCTGTTAATTTTATTATTATTACCCTTGTGCAAGGGCTCAATGCTAGATGCATTTATTTAATTATTTTGTTAATAGGGCTATTTTCTTACATAGCCTTCCTCGTCGTTGTTGGGATAGAGTGGAGCATTTGAGATGTTCTGCTATTTGTTTTCTTTGCCTATAGAGGAAGCGCCATTCTTATTCCAATTTGCATCTTTTTCTTTTTTCTTAGTGGTATATGCCATCTACATATTTCTGGTGCTACTGTGCCTATTTTCTCGAAGCACTGTACTGTATTATGTAGTTGCAATAACGTGGTTGAAGTATGTTGACCAGACCACATACTAGAAGGTGAAGGGACGACGACGTTTCGGTCCGTCCTGGACCATTCTCAAGTCAATTGTGTCGAAATGTCAACGTCCCTTCACCTTCTAGTGTGTGGTCTGGTCAACATGTATTATATAGTTGTTCTTCCCAGCATTATTCTGTGAGGTCTTGGTTTATTCGTTCAGTTAATCATTTTGTTATTAAAATTGAATTTGCTGAATTCTCCTCCTTAGATTTGAAATTGGCTGCACAGGTCTATTGCCCATGCTTGTCTGAACTTTGATCAGGTTGTGATCTGAGTAACAAGAAGTTGTAATTATTATGTTCCTAATCAGCTCATCGTTGTTTGTAAAAATAAGATCTGGGTTTTTACTTTCCTAGTTGCCTCTTCTATTTGCTGGTTTAAATCAGGGCTAACTACACTGTAAACCAGGCATGACAGGATGGATCTCATCAAAACCTTTAAAATACTGAATGATTTGGAGGAAGTTTATCCAGACAATTTCTTGAAAAGATCAGATGTAACACAAACAAGGAGCAACTGGTTTCAAGCTCAGCAAACCACAATGCAATCGTATCTTGAGGTTATCTTGAGATGATTTCGGGGCTTCAGTGTCCCCGCGGCCCGGTCCTCGACCAGGCCTCCACCCCGAGGAAGCAGCCCGTGACAGCTGACTAACACCCAGGTACCTATTTTACTGCTAGGTAACAGGGGCATAGGGTGAAAGAAACTCTGCCCATTGTTTCTCGCCGGCGCCCGGGATCGAACCCGGGACCACAGGATCACAAGTCCAGCGTGCTGTCCGCTCGGCCGACCGGCTCGACCGGCTTGCAAGACGAAAAACAGGAGATGCTTTTTCACCCACAGGGTAATAAACCCATGAAACTGCCTACCCACCGAAGCCGTAAATGCCAAAACTCTGTTAAACTTTAAAATCCATCTGAAAAAAAAATCATCAGGGCAAATGGGGGGGGGGAACCTTTGATAAGCCACCGGCTTCCTGTCTCTGTCGAGGCCACTAGAGTGTTAGTGGCCCTCAGGTAAATTCAGATAAATTATCAAAGTGTAGAATGTGAAAATATTGTAAAGGAAAAGGGCAAGTGCAGAGCAGGGACAGTTTATTCAACATTTATCTGATGCAAATTCTGGAATAACGGAATGAGTACAGTGAGTCTTGTGTAACTTAGGCAGCAGAGTGCTGGACGTAACATGTTAGATGAACAGCAATTGTTGCCAACCAACAGCTTGGGCAAGTGGGTGTAGGTAATACAAAAAAAAAACATTATTTTGATGAACAAATAGTACAGTATATGGTAATGAAAACAGATTCTATTCATCTATAATTCATAACATCACTTTAAAGTTTAGCAGATTATGTTTCATTAAAGGTTATGTAATGACCAATATGATAATGATAATGTTTATCCAGGTAAAAATACATATATACATTAAAAATGAGTTATAAAAAGAATGTTTGATTTGTAGATAGTGCTAGTACATGCTAGTGCTTAAAGCCACTAATATGCACAACATTTTGGGCAAGCAGTTGTCATATCATATCATTGCTTAACTAGTGCATGTTCATAAGGTATTGAATGGTATCAAGATCTTACTTGTGTTCTATGACCTTTACCAGTGCTCCAGAAATTCACTTACATACACTTTGACAGTCACTACAACAGATAATATAGCCCTGCCTCTGTCTCACTCTCAATAGCATTTTCTTGATAGTGATTCTATATTTGTAATATAAACAAAATTATTGATGCAAAATTTAAACTGAAAATTTTGAATTTAAGCTAGTATGCATGGTACTTCATTGGCATATGGGTATTTGATTTTGGAGAATGACATTGTGATCATAATTTCCACATACTCTTATTATACTATACTTGCTTGTATGTTGTTTTCTCTTCATGTCTTATTGAATTTAGATTTATAATGTTTTCCTATATACTAAACCATGTTCAGTAGTTTAGTTATTTTTCCACCCTTAGAAATTGGATGACGATTTTATTAAGGGAGTGTTTACATGCAGCACTGCAGATGAAGAAGTGAAGATATCGTCGGTTGTTCTTGTACTGTCTGGATGGTCTCATGGGGAAGGAGCCTACCTCAGGTACTTGTTAACCATTTAACTGCTCCAGCCGAGTATTCTCGGTCGGCAGGAAACTGCGCCAACCGAGAAAACTCTTTTTTTTATTTTTCTGTGCCCATTCTAAATGTGTGCGAGGTTGGTTGTGTACGAAATGGACTCTTAGGATCTCCAGTGAGAGGCAGCCATCTTGGAAAAAATTCCCAGAATGCCTTAGGGCTGCTGGCTGGGTTAGTACTGAATGAGCAACCATGGGTGGCGCATGCGCCTCTGGCTCCCAAACACGTCGGCCTGTACGCATATCAACAAACTCGTAACCTGAAATGAAAGCCTATATCTTCTGGGCTTTAATAAATGTGATTTATATTTGATACACTTAGCTGATGCACAACTATTTACTATTAGGAGAGACAGCCTGCCAATGTCTGTCACTTCCTGCAGCGTGTGAAGCAGTTGCTTGCCAATTGGTCTAAACTGTAGGAACTTTAGTGCAGATATACATGAAAATTGCTGTCGCTGATGCTGGAACTTGTGTTGAGTTCCAAGGTGGCATCTCTCATTTTTTAAACCCAGCTGACTGCTTCCACTAGTTATAGGATAAAGTTGTCTGTATAAAAGGTGACTAGAAATATGCTGTTCTCAGCTCACTGTATTTTGTTCCCTCTTCCTGTATTGTGCCAATCTTGCACTATAAAAATAAGAACATGAAAATATATACTCACTGATAGGTAAGGTAAGCATAGAATATATTGAAAAGGCAGCTTTTATTTATTCCTAACCAAACCACTGCATTTATGTCTAACCTACACTTAAAACAATCCAACCCTTTTTCCAAGTTGGAATTTAGAAGGGTCTTTTCTTAATCTCGAATTGTCCAATTTGTATTTATTGTTTCATGTGTTATTTTGTCTATACTTTATTTAGCACCATACAGTATTAATGTCTCTCTTGTTATATCCTTTCATCCATTTATCTATCAGTCATTATAACTCAGACTGATTGTACACTGTCCAATAATCATTGGCAACCTAGGAAGCCTTTTTTGATTGTCATTATGCAATTTAAGCATTATTTGTATCAAGATTAAACAATTTAATTTACGTTAAATATATTTTTTTAGGTGCAGAGTTTGCAGACGGTCAGTCGGGCTTTGGAGCTTCTTTACCAGAGCTGATGAAGTGAAAAATGTCGAAAATGCAGTATCAGAGGTGACTGAACCAGGTCAAAAAACTCTAAAGTTACCTAGCAAAGAAAATGAAGTTGGAGAAGAAAAGAGTGGCATTGACACAAAAGCTACCGATGATGATAGACCCTCATCAAAGTGGTTTAAACGCTTGAGAGGAAAGCGTGTTATTGAACAGGGAAATGAAGAGACTCTAAATAAACAAAATATTAGTGAGCATAATACACGAAAAAAAAAAAAGCCGAGAACCAAGAAATATGACAGCAATGGAGTAAATGAAGCACACGATACTAAAGATGAATTTCCTCCGTTAATTACTGGATCACCATCACCACACATAAAAGAGGTATTATCTGTGTATCCATGAATTGTCCGTAATTGTTAGGGTAACCTTCTTCCTCTTAACACCTCCAGAACGATTGATGCTGCTACCAGACATAGTCTTGGCTAAAAATTATCAATGTTACTATGAAAACAAAAAAGTTATTTAAAAAAATATTTCACTAATGGCGTGGCACTGTCGTATAACACAAGGGTCTGCAACACATGGGCTGTTTGGCTTGACCAGGCTTGGACGGCTCCACTTCGGGCAAGCAGGCACGTTACGTAGGCCGCCAGGCAGGGAAAAAATCTCCCAATATTTTAGGAGCAAACTTCAACCTGTGCAAATTGTTTTTTAAGAAACTTGTATTCGTTATAATACAGTACTGTATTATAAAATATTTATTTTGTTATTGACTGTGATGAATTGTTCTAAAATTACAGTATTGGTAATTATTGTACTGTATAGGCCCCTCTGCATGCCCCTTATTCCCCAGGCACTCCCTCCCAACTCTTCCTTCTCTCCCGACATCACCCACCCACCCCAGCACCTCCTACACCAAGCACCTGGAGCCACAGTTGTGTGGGATTAATACGGTACGGCCCTGTGTCTGACCTGACTTTCTGATCCAGAATAATCTCCACTTGTCCGGATTGGGCAACATCGGTAGGAAGTTAACCGGATCAGATTTTAACTTTAACAGTATACGCTGATCTAGCCAAATATCCTGTAATTCGGCTTCTATGGATAGGATAGGGATATTCTATTCTGTAAGGATAGGGAAATCATGGCCGGATACTTTATCCGGCCATGATTTTTGCCGGATTAGGGCGTTTTCTGGATTGGCGTGCTCCGGATTATCGAGCTTCTACAGTTTTTGTAAATATTTGTGATTTTATTTGTATTACATTTGACAAACTGTTTCTCATTTCCCTGCTGGTATTTGTTAATATGCCTGAACTTCTTTTTAGGTCATAAGCACATTGAATTTCATGCCTTTTTATTCTGAACCATTTATTTTTCCTATAGAGTGAGAAGAAGCGGTATTTCCATCCTCTAGAAGAACACCGTCATTGGTGTCCGTGGGTGTTGAAGATCCAAGGAGAAGAAAGTGGGCAAAATGAAAAATATGGATATGAATTGGTTATTGAGCAGACAAGAGCCGTAATAAATTTATCAAACAGAAAAGATTTAAGCTCATCTGACAAATATGTAAGTGTGTATTAATTTCTTTGTCTCCTATACATTCTGTATGTATATTGCGTCCCTAACTGCTGCATTATAGTTAAGTATCTCTCATAGCCTTTCACACATACCTAGAGCCTGGAGTCCATATCTAGTTAAACACAAGACAGAGAGAAGATCAGAGGTATGCCATCAGACTAGTCCCAGAACTGATAGGTATGAGCTATGGGGAAAGGCTAAGGGAGCTAAACCTCACGTTCCTGGAAAACAGAAGAGTTAGGGGAGACATGATCACCACTACAAAAATCTTTGGGGAATTGACAGGGCGGACAAAGATAAACTATTTAGTATAGGTGAAACACAAAAAAGGGGATACAGGTGGAAGCTTAGTACCCAAATGAGCCACAGACACATTAGAAAGAATTTTTTCACTGTCAGAGTAGTTAAGTGGAATGCATTAGGCAGTGATTTGGTGGAGGCAGACTCCATACAGTTTCAAATGTATATTTGATAGAACCCAATAGGCTCCAGAATCTATACACCAGTTAAGAGGCGGGACCAAAGAACCAAAGCTCAACCCCCGCAAGGTGAGTGCACACATTAGAGCCTCAGGAACCTGATACCTCTGACAGGGCTTGTTCTTTGCTTCACACTTAAGCTAAGTGATGGTTGTTCCTGAAACATTAGTTCCAGATTCCTATCTCAGACATTCATATGGCATATGTCACAGAGATAGATGGTTAGCTATTATCAATGACAAACTACATACAGTACTGTCAAATGTGACCTATTACCATGGCCTTCCTCCTGCCACTGAAACAAAGTGGGAAATGTTTCTGCCTAGTTTACATGTTGACCCCACACAATGAACTAATTGCAGCTTTATGTTTCATTAAGGCACCCAAATCATATTCTGTCTTATGAGTAACTTTAAAAAGCATCCAGTTCTTAAGCAACTTTATTTACAAAATCTAACCTCTAAGATTAACTGTGTTAATATCCGTAATATTATCTGCAGCTTGGATGTCATTCATAAAGAAACTGTCTGGATCTTCAATTTTCATGTTGTTTATTGGTGTGCTAAACATAGCCTCATACTGGCTTCTTAGAATTCCATTAATTTCTTTGTTGTCTTCTGTGTACATACCTTCGGTTGTAATTAAAGGTCTAATACTGGTAGAGGTTTTTGATTTTGGGTATATGAAAAAATATTTTGGATTTTTCTTTATCTCTTGTATAACTGTCTGTTCCAATTCCATTTCCTCAGACTCGTATGTTTGCTTCAACGTTTGCTCTATTTCTTCGATCTCCCTGTTTAGGTTTATTTTCCTCTCTTGTGATAGCCGTGTCTGCTTAAACATTTCCATCATTTTTTCCTTCCCCTGTACAGTCATTTGAGACTGTACAGGGGCTTTATACCTGCTTGATGGGGTTCTGGGAGTTCTTCTATTCCCCAAACTCTGGCTTGTGAGAGTTTGGTCCACCAGACTGTTGCTTGGAGCAGCCCGCAGGTTCACATACCCACCACAGCCCGGTTGGTCTGGCACTCCTTGTGGAAAACTATCTAGTTTTCTCTTGAAGATGTCCACGGTTGTTCCGGCAATATTTCTTATGCTCGCTGGGAGGATATTGAACAACCACGGACCTCTGATGTTGAGGATCTCTCATTCTCCTGTCATGGTGAGAAAACTTCCCTTTCCTCCATCACCAGTTCCATCTTGTAATTGATAAAGTGTAGTCCTAAGCCACTAATCATGGCTTCAATTTCTCTATGACTAAGACTTATGCTATGACTTTTACCTGGAAGCATGTTGTTCTTTGTTCCCCATTGTTACACTATAGTAATCCCTTCTGTATAAAGATTAAACTTATGGGGGTTAGTCTTTGACACTTGTTTATCTTGGTGACCTTATATCTCTTACCTCCGAGTTGAATGCTCTAAGGCCCTTAGTCTTGTCCTTACTTCCTGGGAACTGATAGATGCAGACTCCTTTATTTGCTTTCCTCTCTTGTGCTGTCTAAACTTGATTATGGCTGCTCTATCTAATTTTCTGCCTTTCCTTTATCCCTTCCTTGTCTTGATGCTCTGCACCATACTGAAATATGCCTCAACTCTGGTGCCTTTCATTCGTCTACCTAGAGCTTGTGTATTAAAACTAGCATGCTGTCTCTACATTATCATTGTGATCATTACTGCCTTCACTTCCTTGCATGGTCCCTGCAGCAACTCATCTTCTGCTTATGCCATGCTTGGACTGTTGCCCCTCAGGTGGGCTCTATTCCATTTCACCACCTTCCTATTTCTGTAAGAATGTCTCACTTTTCTTGAGTCACATTTGCAATCTCTCCTTGTGTCGTTCCATCCTTGCCCCCATGGTGAGTCCCACTTGCAAAGTTTTTCAAGTCTTTGACCCACATGGTGAAGGCTTATACCCCTTCTACTGTTCTGAAATGTCTTTTCCTTGAACACTTTGCACTCCCACTCCATTCCACTATTCACAGATGGGTTAAAGACAGTGTTGGCTACTCTGTTGTCTTTCCTGATCAAACCAGGATGTGCTACTTCCCATTGGAGACTAGCATCTGCATGGTGGAACTTTATGCAATTTTGTATGCTCTTATCACCTGTTTTTGTAATGTCAATGTTTGTTTGTCATTGTGGTTGACTCAGTGCCCTTATGGCTGTAGAGTCATTTAACCCTTTGCATCCTTTGGTGGCCGAAGTCCATTATTGGCTGTTTCTTATCTCTAACCGATTAAAAGCAATTGAGTTTTGCTGGGCTCCCAGTCATATTGGTGTTATCTTAAATGGACACTGCTGCAAAGGCGGCCATCTGCACTTGTCCCATTTTCCCCAAAAAAGGAATTCTTTATTCAGATTTCTACCCAGTCATTCATTCCACGGTCCGAGATGATTGGCAGGGTTGTTGGAGAGGTGTTATAGGTAACAAACTGCACACTTAAAGGTAATTTATACCCTTGGCCTTCCTCCTACCACTGTAATAGGGGGAAACAGCTTTGGCTAGGTTACATATTGGCAATACATGCTTAACTAATGGGCACTTAAAGAGAAGGGACATGGTCCATTGTTGTCCAAACTACATTCTTCCACTTAGTTGTGCACCACCTTGCAGAATGTCCTGATGATCATTTATATTGCTTGCCTAATGTCCCTCGATAGAGTCCGTGGTGAATCAAATACCTTTGATATCGCTCGCCTTATGCACTTTTCTCGTATTGAGAAATTTAGTGGCTTTTGAATCTCTTGCGAGATTCGTGGTGCTACATAGTCTTCCCGGCTTGGTGCCTTCTTTTGGTCATGTCTATAAGGGACAAGACATTACCAATTGTTTAGTTAAGGTTATTTAAAGGCTTCCATTCACGGTATCCTCCTAAAGTAAAATTTGAGAAATGTTAGTGATGTGCACATGCTAGTTTATGCACAGTATTACAATGCAATGTGTCTTATCACTTTTTTTTTACAGGCAAAAAATGTGGATGGCTTGCGATCAATTCGCAAAATGTTGAATAGCTTGTCATCGGAATACTAGTGTTGAAGTAGACTTTGCTTTACTACAGATTTGCCTAAGTATTTTGTTTGGAGTAATTTTATAAAATAAAAGGTAAGATTGTTTGATAGTTTTATTTTTGTTTGCACTACTGGGGTTGCTTTATATACAAAAGGTTATGATGATTTGTCCTGACTAAGCACAAATGTTGAGAGTTAAACAGGTGTAGCAGGTAGAACTGCATTTTCCCATGGATAGCCCATTGCCAGGGATTCACATGCTTTTTATCTGGACAATATTTAAATATGTGGATTACTGCCAGGTTCTGGGGCCTATATAAGCCAGCAACAGACATACTGGACAACTACTATTGCTCATAGACCACAAGGTTATTGGATGAAGGTGACTGCCTTAGCAACTACTGTTCTGTAACACCATGAAATACTGTCAAGTTCTCTCTAGCAAAGAGGTTTCTTTACGTTGAAACTGGGTTATATCCATAGGGAAAGACAGGTCAACAGACATAAAACTTAACACCAATCAGTATCTTCCTCAGTAGTATGATACCAACTACTCTGTACAATGGCCAGTCATACAATCAAGTGCACTTCATGCATAAACATTCACATGTGTAACTGCAGTGCATGCATGCACACAATGTACACATGCTCACACGCACAGATGTGTACAGACACAAATGAGCACGAGAGCTGCGGGTGGAGGTGGGTAACAAGTGGTGGCCGATGTCAACACCTAAATGGGATGATCTGGAAACACTGCATATTCCTAATTTCTACAAGAAATACACAGGGTGTTTATTCATCCTTCTTGAGCACTAAGGAAACATCATATGGACAGGTATAGTTATGCCTACCATTCCAGTGGCCAATTCCACACCCATAACATAAATATCAACCCTCCCCCTTTTTTTATTTTTTATTTTTTTTACTTTTTTTTTATCCCCATGCAAGCACCCTTGTAAATGTTTGAAGAATTGAAAAGGATTCATTTTAACAAAAACAATAGTGAGTCCAACAAAGATCCAACCAACCCTGGGTGATGGAATAAATATTAAGTAGTGCCTATACCCAGCACTTGTTTTGTACAATGTCACTAAATGTTATACTAGTGAACCTATACTAAAGCCTAGGTGAGCTAGCATACAATGTATTTATATTCTAAATAATGTATCCCAGTGCCACAGGGCTAGCTGCATTAGCATCTACAGGTGGGGTGGCCTCCAGACGTACCATACAAAAGAAACTTCTACCAGTGGCCTGCACATGAACTTTCAACAAACATTACCTGGAATGTACAAAGTTAGTTCGAATCCATTTAAATCATTCCAGAAAGGATGTTTTGCTTCACATTTATTTTGTAAATGTTGCATTATCTGAATTCAAACTACATCACATTGTCTACATCATTCATATTACTTTCATTTAAAATTCAAAAGACTGAAAATAGTCACAAACAATTCAGTCTTCCAGCATGCACGTGCGCGTACATTCTCTCACACACACACACTATGAATAACATCACTCGAATTAATTCACCCTATAAAGAATATCTTAAGCCTGCACTCCGTGGGAAGGATAAAAGTGGAGTGCAACAGACATAACAACGAGTGATATTATTGGCGAGCACCGACGGCTTGACACTCGCCACCCCATCCTATGTTTTACAGAAATTTATATTTCATAATTTATTTCATGTTTTTTAAAGATATGCTTTTACAAATATTATACATTAGCGTTGACATTTTCAACAATAAATGATAAACTAAATAAGCATGATTGTATTTTCTTCATCGATGAAGATACAATCCAAGTGTGTTTCATATCCACGTTACTAAGACTTGCATCTAGCTACGGATTCTTGAACATGAAGTAAAATTTAAAAAACATTAAAATTATTAACAGATAAGTAACATTACTAATTAATGAACTGTAATATTCATATTAATGTATATATTAAAGATTCATTCCCAAAATTATGGAATAGGAATGAACTTTCAAAGCTCAGGGAGTAACAGAAGAGCCTGTACCATCATCTGGAAAATTCTACAGTACACAAACATGACACTGGAAAGTCTAATTAAAGGAAATTCTTGTGTACATAAGTAAATGTATTTTTTAAATGAAAGTACAATTGCTCTTTTGTTCAGATTCCTAATAAAGTGCATCATGCTTCACAAGTTACAATACAAAGCTCACTGATTAAAATTTCTTGAATATATACACAGTACAACAAGAAGGAAATTATAGATTAACTTTGCTCATACAATTAAGATGCTCATGTCTTTTGACACAAAGTACTATAAACTATAGAACATAATTATTTAAAAACAATAAATATGATGTGAATATGGGGGAAAATCCCATTTCATATTTCTAGATAATATAACTGGTAATGAGCAAGATTAATATATTGAGGGTCGTGAAAGTGCCACTACTGAACTCTTACTCAGGCAAGTGTTATCGTGTATTGTAATCTAAAGAATTTAAGAAACTCATGGTATGAATATTACACAACTAACTAAATCATTATTGCTGTCAACAATATTTCTAAGAAAGCCATATAAAGGGGCAGAATTCAAATCTTTTTAAATAACATGGCAATTTGAATTGGAATCTATTTTGTTTTAAAAGATGGTGCATCAAAGAACATCCATGTTAATTTATTATAAACTTTACTGGTAAGAAGTAGTCCAGTGGATGTTTGTGTATCACAGAAAAAACACCGGTGCAAGCACAGTACAGTAATTCTGTTATTGCCCAGATGAGACGAGTAGGTTTGGGCTCATCTGTTGTCTTTTATGCAGAATTTTAATACTCCCGAGCTATACAGATTTATGTTACATGTAGCAGAACTTGCTAGTTAAGTGTAAGATTTTTAAACAATGTTTTTGAAGTGTCAATATATATTTGCCAAGTAGTACCAGCTCATGACTTAATAAAAGTGAAATAATTAATAAAAGACTATTGAAAACCTGCACAAGGTAACCCAATCTTTTATAGCATACTATAGGCTAGATAAGGGTACTTGCAGAAAACTCATGCTATTTGGGACTTGTTGGACTCTTGAAGCACTTTCATGATGGGGGGGGGACGATGAGGTGTTGCTGCACTTGGCTACAGCAAGCTGCCGGGAAGGCTTGGCAGAAAATTCAAACGGAAATAAAACAAGATGCTTAAACCTATAATTTTGTGAACTATTTATCTAAATGATAAATACTTTTGTTATATACCATAGATTGTGCTGCTTTAATTTGCAGCTTTTTCAGTCATGAAGCTCCTTTTGAGTTAAATTATATTAACAAATTAAACTTGCTTCTTGAATGAGATTGTCTCTTAAGTATTAATCCAAGTAATAACTTTCACATATGCTGAATGGAGAGAAACGAGCCAAGCTATCCCTGTGCCTGCAAGTCAAATGTCACCTCTGCAAGCTGAGTGGTGGACGGACTTGAGCCATTCCAGTAAGAGACATAACTCTGGGTTATTTTCCACTAGCAATAACAAAACTTGATACAGTAAAAAAACCAAAAACAAAAAAAATATTGCCTTCTTAAGCTGATGCTTAAAAGTTAGACAATCTGATTTTGTATGATACTGAGGCTGGACTCATTAGAATGGTAAAATAACTGGGGAATTCACCTGGAGTTTTGTCCCTTACTGGCTGTTCTCATCCATCTCAAAACCCTACACGGTATGATACTATGGTGTGAAGAGAGAGAGACTGCATATTCTTGGCAGAGTTTGGGACGTCATATTCTGCCTAAATATGAAATGGTAAAATGGATGCTTAAACAATGCAAACAATTTCAAGTTGCTTTTTACCTTACAATTCACTTCACAAAAATCAACAGACTTTCATCTGTACACGAAATACAAACCGAGATAACTGTACATTTGTAAATTGCTTGCCTATGAGACCCATGGAAGAACTGCTATGCTAAAAAGGACTAAAACCAAAAATTTACTTTTATCACATGGATAGATCTCAAAATATTTCATTAATGTCTTGGATTAACACAAGCCCAACACATACCTCCTCGCACAACTTTTCAATAAAAGAAGTTTTATAATTCTTATTGTAAATAAGCAACCATCACACAATCATTACTTGATATGCCTTACTTTTATTTCTTTAGCAGCCACCAGCAAAAATATTTCCCCGCATATTTTCTGCAAACTTTATGGGAAATATTTAACAACCATGAAATTATTGGACAATATTGACAAAAGCTGAGCAAGACTGGTAATTCCTTGCAGTATTTCACTTGGTATAGGGACTCAATGTATTGCATTTTGCAAACAAATCTTATTTTGTAAGTGGTAACACTGAAAGTACACAGGTTCTCTCCGATGTTGATGAGGAAAGCAGGAAATTATCTACAGTTTACAGTACCTAAATTGCATATTTTTGTCTATATCATCATGGTTTGAATTGTATTTTTCAAACTTGTGATGCATGCACTCGCACACTCACTCTGACAACACAAAATGGACACAGAAGATGATGTGGACTACACAGAATGATGTGCCTCAGCCAAGAAGCACAAGAGGGATCAGAGATGTCACATAACTGCACAAGAATTTCAGCTACTGTACAGTTGCTTCAAGTATAAACCTGCAATGCCCAGTCACAAGAAGTGACAGTTACTCCTAACAGGTGATGCACACAGCTGTTAGTTGACCTCAATCAAACAGCAAACTACCAAGAAATACTGGCCCATTCACACACTGCAAACAAAAATCCATCATATTCTCATTCTCATGTTAAGCAATGGTGAGCTAACCATATTTTCAAACTCTTGATGGGTACCAGTCTCTTGCCAGCAGCAAATGTGAATTGTGTGCAACAAAGGAGTGAGCTGGTAGGGCAGGCATAGGGCGGAGGGACTGCTAAGACGGTTGAGGGCAGTCCTATCTGTGATTGGGACGATGTTGGTCTTGGTCACCATCTGCAGTTGCATTAGTGGCAGCAGGTGGGGCATGGGCATGAGTGGTAGCTGGTCCACGTGCACCAGCCCCAGCACCACCTGGAGAATTATAAACCAGCTCATAGTCCATTACTTCCTTGTAGATAAGTTCTTTCCACTGATCTACTGTATGTTCACGGTCATCAACACTGTGGTCGTATGGGCCCGGTGCAGGCTATGGAAAAAATATTCAATTGTACTAGAAATATACATTTTCAGCTACCTAAAATTGAATTAGTAATAAATTTGATGTTTCTGAATTTTATGATTTCAAAAATAACACAGGAGTTGAGAGGAAATAGTACCATAGAAATAGTATCCAAAACACTTTTAGCCAAAAAATGGGAATATTAATACTAATGACACGACTAACTTAATTTCTTGCCGACCGTGTATACTCGGCTGGCGCAGGTAAGTGGTTAAGGTCAGTATATTCTAGTGTGAAGGTCAGTGGTCAAATATGAGAAGTATGGTAATTACATAATTTTTGTAATACTTACAGCATTAACTTCAGCTTCATCATACCAAACATTAATATAGGGATGCATGAGTGCTTCGTCAACACTTATCCTCCGCTCGGGGTCAATTACTAACATCCTCGATAACAGATCTCGTGCTTGACTTGCTGAAACCATTAAAAATAAGTTAATAAAACAGAAGTTCTAGTTATCAAAATATGTACATAAGTGCTTTTACCCAAAATAGTTTTCTTAGACATTATTGTATTTGAGAGTTTAAGTATACTACATATTTATTTTAGAAGTTCAAGATGTTCACAGCACTAGCCACTGCATACTGCCATTATTTTTTTCCATCTAAAATTCATAGAAATACCATCACTTATTACTGATTTGAGGCCGATATCAAATCTGTTCTCAATATCATACTGCAATTATGTAGGAAAAAGGGCACGAATGTGAGTCTTCACCCAGACAACCTGGCCCTCATTAGTAACAAACCACAGTGTTTAGCAAGAACCGAGGAAAATAAAAAAAAGAAAATAAATGCTCCTGTCATGTGTAAAGCTATTTAGTTGTACAGAAAAATAACAATGCCTTGTAATTTGCATAACACCCAAAGTGATGGTATTTTATGTTTAACAAAAGATAAAGTCAATTCATTCCTCAAGTTTCCCCACATTTGCAAAGTTAATAATGGACATACAGTATAGTTATTGATATTAAAAATTTAAATATTACGTCCATTCGTTATATAATTCACACTACGTACCATCACTTAAAAACAAGAACCACCACTCGAGCAGTTGTTTACAGAAGCACTCACTGTTTCAATGGAATAGGCGTACAATGGACTCCTTTCTTACAAACTGTTTCCATCCAGCCTTGCCTTTTATCATATCCTTTGTACTGTTTACACTCCTCGATTTACCTTTCACTCATCATGGCTGCCCATCTTCCTGGCCTACTCATCCTCCTCAAATTTACTGGAATACACTTGTATCATTGGTCTACCATCAGTCACTCACTCACCATTCCCAAACCAGCTTGATATCATCTCCGAAATTTTACTGTTTATACAGACTTTTGCACTACACATCTTGCCATGACATTTTCATTCCTCTTATTTAACACCAGACATGGTTTAATTCTAGTTCCCTATACACTACATTATAATATCTCAACATTCATAGCAAAAGTTAGAGGTCAGTCTAAGAATATATTGAAGAACAATGATATCACAACTCTGATGTAAACCTCCAATAATATGAACCCAGTTGCTTATTATGTCATTTATTTTATTCTGCACTTCTTCCCACATAGGTACTTTATATATCATTTAAAAAGAACTCTGTCAAGTCAAATCATAGTCATCACTCTCCACAGATCTTCTCTATTAAATTTGTCATACACTTTTTAGAGTACATTAATGCATATGAACCTTGCAATCTTTCATATATGCTTTCTGATCTACATACATCTCATCTACACACACTCTTAGTAACTAATATCATATTATATTATTATTACTCACACTTTCTTTTACCTTATTTTTATAGTGGTACCATCAGCTCTATTCCAATGCTCTGCGACAGCACCACTATTCCCTACCTTCTTGCAAATTCTCTACACCTACTCCTCTTGTTTCTTATCTACATGAAGTCATTTATGCAGTTCACACCAGTAACTTTCTCACACTTCACTTGCTTCACTGATGTGCTCACCTCTTCCATGCATATACTGTATTTGCCGTCATGTGATCCTGCACTTGTCTCACATTGTAAACTCCAATAATACTGTATTCACATTAGCATCTGTTTCATCACTTCCACCCATTAACCTTTACAACTTTCCTCTCCACCTACTGCTAATATTGTCTCATCATTTTACAGTCTTCCATGTACTGCAGCAAAAATGGAAGTACTGTACAGGGAGTACTGCAGCAAAAATGGAAGTACTGTACAGGGAGTACCTTCAATGTACTCCAGTTTATTTGTGTTTTTTGAGATTTGGGCACCATACAACTGCTGCATATTCCAATTTTGGTCTCACAAAAGTCACGAACAGTTTCTTTATTATTTCATCATCCATATAATTAACACTTTCAGCCTCCCGGCGAAGGTAAAAAAAAAAAAAACAGTATGTGCTCCCGGCGTTTTGCCGCGTAAGCGTAAAAACAAAAATGTGTATACTCTTTTTACTCTCCTGACCTTAGTTCTCGAGCTACGTATTTCATTTTGGTACCAACGTGTTCGCAATAAAATTCTCTAGAAGAACATCAGTAAAAAAAGTCACGAAACGTATAGGGATACCAGCACCAAATAAATAACTACGAAGATGACTCGCCGTGAGCGCCCAACAGCAACAAAATGTTTTTACTCTTGGGATTGTTATCACCTCCACACTTGTCCTACAGCGTTAATTTTGATATCAATGGACTCGCAATGAAATTCCCAACATGGTGATATGAATATAAGCGTAGAATAATGATTGCGGCCCGCCCGCAAGAGTGTGGGAAGTGGTGAAATTGTTACTCGGTATCGGTGACGGGACGACGCACGGCGCTTTGAAAGTTTATACTTATTTCACTCTCATGACATTATTATTCTATGTACATCATTCATTTTTGTGTCAATGTGTTCGCAATAGAATGTTCTATGAGCCCGTAGGTAAAAAGATCAACAAAGCGTAAGATAGAATAGCGCCAAATATAAAACAACGCTGGAACATATCAGTGAGAATCAAACACACACGAAATGTTTTTACTTTTGTTATGTTTGTGAACCTTTCATGAACTTATTGTACCATGCAGCCTATTGGTGAGAAAGAGAGCCTCATGGCACGCAGTTTGAAACAAACCCAAAGTCAAACCCAAAGTAAATTGGATAAAAATTGAATTTTATACAAATATTTTAAAAGAGGACATAAATTTATGTCCACTTAGCGGGAGCGGGTAGGCAAAACAGGACGCCGGGAGGAGTCCTCATCCGCAGAAAGTGTTAAAAGCAAGTCTGAAGTTGGAAAGCAATGCATACGCTCCTCTCACAATGTTCTTTGTGTGTTTCTCTGAGGACAGCTTACTATCCAAAACCACCCCCTAGGTCTCGTTCTTTATTAGAGTTCTGTAATTCCTTTCCACATAATTTGTAAATTGTGTGTGGTCTATTTTCTCCATTTCCACATTTCATAACAGCATTTATTCACAATGAATTCTATTTGCTACTTAGACACTTCTAGCACTTATTTCATCTAGATAAATTTGAAGGGCATTACAATCGTCTACATTTCCTATCTTCCCCAGTATCTTAGAATCTTCCGCAAACATGTTCATGTAATTCTGCATTTCTTCTGATAGATCGTTTATGTAGACGATGAACATTACTGGTGCAAGAACTGAGCCCTGTGGTACTCTGCTAGTAACACTCCTCCAGTCATTGTCTTTGATTACTGCACTCATTTGTCTGTCATTTAGAAAAATTTTAATCTATGTCAGAAGTCTTCTTGTAACCCCTGCAGCATGTTCCAGTTTCCAGAACAGCCTCTTGTGTGGGACTATCAAAAGCCTTTTTTAGGTCCAAATAGTCAACCCAACCACTTCTTTCCTGTAGTAGCTCTGTGGCTCTATCATAAAAACTAAGATGATTTGTTACACAGGAATATATTAGGGCAGCGGGCATCCCTACTGGGCACACCTAACACCAGCGGGCATCCCTACTGGGCACACCTAACACCAGTGGGCATCCCTACTGGGCACACCTAATACCAGCGGGCATCCCTACTGGGCACACCTAATACCATTGAGCATCCCTACTGGGCACACCTAACACCAGTGGGCATCCCTATTGGGCACACCTAACTATAATGACTCAAACATGCTGCTAACTTTTAGGAAAACAAACCATCTAAAATTAGTTCATTGTTAATTCTAATAAAGGTATGAATAGCTTCAGTTCAAAATATCTTTTTTAGTAAAACTCAAATTGAACTTACCTGGACTCGAGTTATTTTTTGTTTTTAAGTCAGTCAGCAGTAGAAGTTGGGTAAATGATTATGCTAATTAACATGGTAATCTTGATGAAAATAATTACAAAATTATAAATGAATTAAAGGAGAAAATCAGTAGGAGCCATGATTTTCTCATTGATACATCACATTATTGTGACCTCTTTGTGCAATTATTTATATTTCAATAATTGTTTATGTTGCATTGTTCAGCTTTCCAGCTAGGTGGTTATATATTTATTTTGCTGCATGTGATACTAAGATACTGAAGCCTACACACTGCTCACATTCTAGTCAACATATGACCGGCTGTTTGGGTGCCTTCAAATTAATGTTACGTACAATTAATTAACATTTTAAATATATTAGCCATGATAACCACATGCACTGAAATATATTATAGTAAACATCTGTCTTTGTGCAACAGTCAAAGTTTCCACGATGCTAGTCTAAACAGTTATCATTTAACTCGCATATAGAAAAAATAGGTTAATAGCGTTCTATCCATTAAAACCTGGATCTAATAAATTAGATCCAGGTTAATTATTCACTAATTTCATTAATGTATTTCATATATGCGCATACAATTTTTTTTTCTAGAGTTGGTAATTGTCATTTTATGTTGATATAAGCTGCACCTCCATAGTATTGTTGAGAACACTTTCAAAGAGCAGTGTTGATATTTTACCTCATACATCTGTCTCTCTCTGTAAATTTCTCTCATCTATACCTTTAAAACTACTAGTGGTCTTCGGTGTGACTGATGTAGCTCCACAGAGCACAGTCTCGGTAAATACACTCAAGTAACTCACAGGGTAATCATAACTTTAGCATATACATCTAATCAATGCACACTGTGCATAGTGCTAAGAAAACATTATAAACTTTTTTCTTCCATCTTGCTTTTAAAACAAACAATAACTCACAAGTGAATTTAGAACTGATCCTGATCAATAAAACAGCGTAGGCTGTGTGTGTGTACTGTGTTTAGTGAGTCAGATTAACCACTACTGGGTCTGGCTAGTTGTCCAAAGCATAGACACATGGGACAAGGATTTGCCTTTATTAATGGAAGCCTTGACATGCCATGGGATTCCTGTTTCTGACAGTTTATTCAAGTAATCATTTATCCAGTATATCAATGGAAAATTATATTTAGATACTGCTTTTTGATGAAGGATAAATTTAATAAATTATCTCTGAAATTTTGCTACACTCAAAATGATCATAAGGAATGCAGAAGTTATTCATCAACGTACATACTATTCTAAACATTTACTGTTATTTTTTGTGTCTTTCACATACAGAAGACTGACTGCATTTGACAACCTTGGTTCCATCATTTCTTTGCATCACATTTACTGAGAAAAAGTTTAGTTCTTATTCAATGTAACTTTTTCTTATTAATCAGGATCATTTTCATCAAGATTCCATAAGTGGGATATGAAGGTGGGCTCGTACTCCAGTAGTGTAAGCAGCACTGCACACCATGCTACACGTCCCACACAAAATGTAATATGCAGCCTCACCTCTGATCCAGTAGTAGCTGTGCTGCTTGGGCCAATATCTATCGCTGTCCTCCTCACCTTTGAGCCGATTATGATCCGTTGATTCAGCAGGAAATAGGACATCAGGAAAAAGGCGATCAAAGGAATATCCAGGATAGCGAGGACGGTTTTCCACATAATTGCGAACTGTTGGTTGTAACCTTGACATGAAGTCTTGTGATGGGGTGCCCAGCTGTTCTGTAATGCAATCATCAACCAATTTTATACATTTCTCTTAGCAAAAAAAGAGGCATTTCATTATTTATATTTTGCAGATTGTTGAGTAATTTGGTTGCCAGTCTCGCTCTTTTTTACTTGCTCATATAATGGCCATCATACATATATCATACATATATAGAACTTCCTTGGCACTTTTCGAGCATTAAGTGGGGTCTAACACTATCTGTTGCATCTAAGATAGTTTTTAAGTACAATTTCTCAGTGAAATTACACCATGTAAAATGCTAAAATATCTGGATATCAGTCAACTGCTCTTAGAGCAATAAAAAACCAGCAGTTTTATAAACTGAAATTAAATACAATACTGCATACCGTAAATAAAAATCAAGAGTTGACTGTAATGAAATAGCAATTTCTGGGTGAGCCCCAGTGGCTCCCTGAAGCTACCATCTCTGATGTAGGTACAATCTATTAGGTGCTATCAGTTGAGCTCTCTGGTTTATCTGGAGAACCTGGTCCTCCTTCACAGAGGCACAGGGAGCTGTGGTATTTATAAACTTATTAATTTACTCCACCACCAAAAGAAGCACCCAGAAAGTCAGCAAGACAAAACAAACCACAGCTGACAGCTTCCAATACCTGCAGGCTTGAAAATGGCCACAGAACTTCCAAACTATGTAAACAAACGATTGAAAATATAAACCAGTGCCCACTCTTTCGACCATCCCTTCCTCTCGCTGGAGAAAGAAGGGGGCAGGCCACAGCTCACAAGCTGCTCCCTGGGGAAGGGAGGGTGTCAGGGAGCCACAGGGGCTCACCAGAAATTAGCATTTCATTACAATGAATGCTTGTTAGCTGGGAGGAACCCCCTTGTGACTCCCTGAAGCTAACTACACACAGAAAAGGTAGACATGGGCACACATCAGGAAGGATGTGTTGCTGCAGTTATCATAATTTGGGGAGTTCTGTGGTCATTTGCGAGCCTGTAGGTATCGGAAACTGCCAGCTGTGGTTCATTTTTTATCGATGACTTTCTGGGTGCTTTCCTTGGCGATGACGTAAATTAATAAATTAATATATAAATGCCACAGTTCCCGAGATTCTGTGAGGGGACCAGGTTTGGGCTCTGGGTCCCCGGTAGACCAGAGAACTCCGCAACTGATGGCATCAACATTGGAGATGGAAGCTTCAGGGAGCCACAAGGGGCTTTCCCCACAAAAAACAGTTTTGAATGTAATGAAAAGCCATTTTCTGGGCGAGACCCGGTCCAAACACTTTTAGAACAAACAAAGCGAGCCTTCCCCCCCCCCCCAAATGCTTCACTGACAACTTTTGTTCGATCCACAATGCTGTAAATGCTTCACCCACGTACTACAAGTACTGTACAAATAATCACCAACAGAACCCCAAACTAACCAATTATTAAATATGCATTGTATGCTAATTTATAACAATATTAATTTATATTTGAGAAAATTTCTATTTTGAATGAACAGCACGTTAAAACTGATGGATGCGAGTTTAGGATTGACCGCTGGATGGAATGGACTTGGTCTGAGTACAGGTAGCCAACCTATAAAGGAAGTACCCAGGCACCTCAGAGAATATAGCTTTGGTGGGGAAGGGCATGATAATAATAGCCAAAGCTCCAGGAAGCTACTTACAGTCATCACAAAAACTTTAATAAATTGCACATTAACAGATACATTTTCTAGATTGGACAAAGAGAAAATCAGCAGGAACCATGAGGAGGATTTAAACCACACACACCTCATATTCCCAAGACACACCCTAGACATTACACCACAAACATGGTGTAATGCAACCTAGGATTCCTCTAGGGTCCCTGGGGCTTCCACTGAAGCTCAATCAGGGTTTCATACATTATCTCCATGCTCTCTGGAGTCCAGGTCCAGGAGTTCTATCTCCAATGCTTCTCTTCAAATGCACAATGGAATCACATTAATGTTATGTATCAATGAAAAATCAGTAGAAACTCTACTGATTTTCTCATTGATACATCACATTAATGTGATTTAATTTTGTATCTGTTAAAGAATTAGCTCTGATGTACAAAGAGACCAGAAAACCGACAAAACATTCCAGGGGTCAAGAAATGCTCTTATGTTTAGGGAAATGGGCTTACCACTGGAGAGAGAGTACTTGCTCCAGGTGTCCTGGGAAGCTCATTAGAGAGCTGGTTCCTCACCAAAACAAGTGTAGGGAAACCACACAGGAAACTAAAATGAGCCACAGAAATTTGGGAGATCATCCTGGAGGCCCAGAACCCAAACCAAAGCACAACCCTGAGAGAACTAGGGATGTACCAAGCCAGACTGGTCAGAACACCAGAGCTGGAAAAGCATACAGTAACTGTTAAGACACCCGGAGTGCAGGTAAACCTAGAAACATGCCTGGAGATACAGGCAACACCTTTGGGGAAATGGAAGACCACAAACAACCCCACCTGTATTATGTGAAGCACATTAAGAAGGTAGGATCCCATAACTGGTTAACTGGGATTTTGTATTCTAACTTCTAATTCATACTTTTGTTTGGCCTAATATTCTCCAGTATCTTTTACTCTCATCATGCTCCTGTTGCTTTGCCTCCCTCACCCTCCTCTTCCTCCTCCCTCTCTTACCACCCTTCCCTCCCCCTCTCTTTCCCACCACCCTTTCCCCCTCCCTCCCTCCCTCTTTTCTACTCTCCATCCCTCCCTCTTTTCCACTCTCCCTCCCTCCCTCTCTTACCACCCCTCCCCCTGCCTCCCTCCATCCCCTGCCTTTCCCCTCCCTAGTTCCTTTTCCCCCCTATCTATTTTACTTTCACTTTATATCTACACAATTTTACAATAGGTGACTGTACTCTCCAACATCAGCATACATATTATAATAACTTTTTTTACTGTCCTTATATCAAATCTAAATGTTGCAAATTATTTACTTACCGATAATTTTGTTCCATTGATCGATGTGGTCTGTGCCCGGGAAAAGAACACCACCTCGTATCATTTCTCCCATGATGCACCCAACAGACCATATGTCTACATTTTCCGTGTAGCCCATGCCTAAAATAACCTGCAATGTATGTCATTATATATTTGTAGGTGTTTATATGCAAGTTAACATAGCTAAATATTTACTTGACAACATCCACAGATCAGAGTTTTTTAAAGTAATATTTTGTACACAAAAAATTGATAAACACTAAAATATGTGGGTTCAGTAGGACTAAGATCAATAACCAGGACCTGGAAGAAACCATCACAGTAATGTGTTGGCGAGATCGATAATTCAAACTGCCATCACAAACAGTGTGTAGCAAGTTTAGAAGCTGAAATTCATCAGTTAAGGAATGGTAACAGTGGCAATATCCAAATGGGTAATAACTGCCATATTTACTATAAAACATTTTTCCTTCAATTAGCGTGACATGTCCCACCTCGGTGGTTAAGGGTCTTCATCAATTACTTCACTAGAACTGAAACCAAAGAAAATGGTGAAATTGGTTGCTCTGAAATCCAAATGGGTTGCAAAGGATGCTGCATAAAATACAATTAGGCAGTGCAGTGTAATAATTTTCCCTTTAATAAGCAAACTCATCCAGCCAACTGGATAGTACAGTACTTTTCCCATGGCCATCATTTAAACAGGAAAGTATTTAGAATGCTTTATGTACTTAATGGTCCAAGGTTATGGTCCATTTATTATGTAGGCCAAACATTTTATAAAATATATGGTATAAACTAAGGTCATTTATTATGACGAGGTGCAAAATGCACTATCTACTCTCCAATACGCACATTCACCCAAAGGTCAGAAAAGAAAATACATGGTGGGGACCCCTCAAACAAATCCTCAGATTTTCCTTGTAGAACTTTTAATCTCTTCTCCAGCACACTGAATGTGCTGGAGAACAATATGCTTATAAATTACACACGTCAACAACAACAAAGTTCTTGGCCATTACTGTTGCTCTTGCCAGCTCAGATTCCTTTGGTTGTTGACTTCAGAGGTACTGTACCTCTGCATCTCAAAGTACTCTTTGTGTCCACCATTATAGTTATGGTAGCAGGATTTGCCTCAAATTAGAAGACAGCCAAGAAAATACTTATTGAATTTTTTTTTTTTTTTATTGTTGATCAAGTGTCACTACAGCTGTATGCTTCATCTGTCAAAGATCATAACTAAGCATGTCCCGAGTGGAAGACGGTTGGAACAAGTCAAGCGAGATGGTGGTGGAGGCCATAACTGTCACCAGTTTCAAGGCATCACATGACAGAATACTGGGAGGGTAGGACACCCTAATACTCATCTCTGTCCAATTATAAGATTCTCTTCTGCTTTTCTGCCCTGTCAAATGTACTGTACTTTACTGTCTTTTGAACTCCATTCTGTTCTATCCTTTGCCATTTTATTCATGGCCTAATACACACACCCCTTACTTTTGGAATGCATGAAAATCTTGGATGACTGGTTTGCTAGACTGAGAGAAACAGGAGGTAACATGGGTGCCCATAGACTGCAGCAAGTGCTACCACCAACTGCTGCTGCTAACATTTATCAGGTCAAGGGCCTCTTTTTGAAGGTCAGAGGATTGGTTTAAATATTATGCTATTTGGAACCTTTTTTTTTCCTAGTTGTGGACTCTGGATGCTCATCACATTTTAGGGTGTATTTTGGCCAGTTTGAACTGCTGTTCCTCATCGCAGTCAAAGGGTTAATAGGAATGTGGACTGGAACATTTTCTGTATCAATTCCATTATTTGCCTTTAATGATTCCAAGCATTTGTTGTTGAATTAGTCATTTTGTTTCCACCATATTGTCTTGGAATTTGTCATATATTAGCCATAATTAATTTGTCATATATTAGCCATTTAATTTGTCATAAAAAAGGTTTTGAAGTTATCAGCATCCAATTCTTTAAAGAGAGTGTAGTTCAAATGCTAATTTTCAGTTCTGCATATCCATTCTGCATATTCTTCACCCTTTTAATGTGTAATTTTTAAGTGTTGCAGTTCACCTTTACCTTTTCAACCATGTTTTTCCAATTAGGCCTAAACACTTTACAGTAAACTGAAAACTAAATTTTTCCTCGTAAGTTGAGTCGACTTTATTAAATATATTTTGGCTGTTTTGGCTGTTTCATTGTAAATTCTGTTGTAAACCCACTTGGTTTGTAAATGGTTTATCAAGTTTGACACAGATTAAAGTCCTACAGGTCTTTAATTAAGCATAATAGGAACTTGTGTATGTCAACAGCACTATCGGTCCTTTGTCTACCTGGATTGTACCTGGATGAGACTCTGGGAGTGTTCTCCCCCCCAAACCTGGCCTGGGGCCAGGCTTGACTAGTGAGAGCTTGATCCAACAGGTTGTTGCTTGGAGCGGCCTGCAGGCCCATATATCTGCTACAGTCTGGTTGATCTGGCAATTCTTGCAGAAAACTGTCCAGTTTTTCTTGAATTCCACTTTTGTTCCTGTAATATTTCTTATACTTATTAGGAGGATATTGAACAACTGTAGACTTCTGATGTTCATACAGTGAACATCAGATGTCTACCGATCCAATTTAGCCACCGACTGATATTCTCCAATTCTCATTGGCACTATGGAATTTGAAACTCTTGTTTTATGTGCAGTTTATTCTTTGGAATTTTAAGCCCCTACCAGCATTACCCAATTAGATGTTTTGAAGTTGATCTTTTATAAGCCTCTTAAATATTATTCTATTAATAAATTGATGTCATCTCTTGGCCATGTGTTATGGAATGGTTGGGTCAACAAGTGAACAAAATTGTTAACCATGTAATTGTACTTCATGCCATAACACTGTCTACATTATTTGTATGTTTTAACCATAGACATCCTATATGACCTACATACCAGAGCCAGAACTTGGCCCACCCCCCTCACAGAGGCTCAGGGAGCAGGGGATTGTTAACATCAACCTGAGAAAGTATCTGGAACGTGAAGCAATGCAGACAACTGCAAGGTCCACAAAAAGCAAAGCACCGAAACAGCCAAATGACTCTACAAACAACTCACTCAGAGACTAGGTTGAAGCCCCCTAGTTACTGCTGGCCAACACCAAATGGCAGCACCACTAGAAGCTCTCTGCTTCCACACCATCTTAGCCACACACTCATTTTAGACCATGAGCAGGTGCACCTGGTAGAAACAAAAGGAATCGGGGAGCCATCGAGTCCCATACAGCACCGCTTCAATGCCAGGTAAGTCCACTACGGGCTCACCATAGCCCATGCTGCTTGGAACTTTTTGTTCAGAGTAGCTGAATCTAAAACAATAACATTGAGGCCCTGCTAAAAAGAGGTGTTTCATCATATTCAGTGCTGGATTTTTTTTTGGGGGGGGGAGAGAAACAGTGGCCCTCTGAAACTAACAGAAGGAAAACATGGAACTGAAGAGTGAGGAGAGCCAAAAAGATGCTCACAAAGACAAATTGCTGGAATGGGACACCCAACCCAGGGCAACACAACATAAGAACATTAGAACATAGGAATCAAGGAAACTGAAGAAGGCCTATTGGTCCACATGTGACAGCTCCTATTTATATCCACTCAAACTCTTCATATGTCTAGCTTATGCTTAAAACAATCAAGGGATCCTACATGTATTATGTTACACGGTAATTAGTTCCACAAATAGGTAACCCTGTTACCGAACCAGTACTGTATTTACCCAGGTCTTTCCTAAATTTAAACTTATCCAATTTATGTCCATTGTTTCATGTTTGTCTGTTGATATATTTAATACATTAATATCCCCTTTTTTATGCACATTCATCCACTTGCACATTTCAATCGTATCATCTCTAATTTTTTGCTTTTCTAGAGAACGTAAATTAAGTTTTTTAATCTCTCTCTATGTGGAAGGTTTCTAATTTGTGGAATTACCTTTGTAATTCTATGATGGATGTATTCTAGTGAATTTATGTCCATTTTATAGTATGGTGACCAAAATTGAACAGCATAATCTAATTGGGGCCTAATACGAGCAAGATATAGCTGCAAGATATAGCTAATAAGAGCAAGATATAGCAAGATATAACACCATGTGTTTTATTGCTAACACTTCTAGAAATAACTCCCAATGACCTATTTGCCTTATTTTGAACATTTATGCATTAATTCTTTGGCTTTAAATTCTTACTAATCATCACTCCCAGATCCCTTTTGTAATCCAACTTGTGTAATTTTAATATATCCAGCTCATATCCTGTAACCATCATCATTACCTAGCCTCATAACTTTACATTTCAGCATTAAACTGCATCTACCAGTTTTTTTTAGCATTCAGAACCCTTCCTAGATCATCTTGAAGTGATTTTGAGTCTCCTTCCTGATTTTACCTGATTTACCTTCAGTTTATTTTCCCTCCTGTTTTTCAGATCAACAAAATTGCAAATATTGCTGCTAAACCTAATTCTAATTTCATTGAAATGCAGTACAGCATATACATACTGTATTGGGTCCCAGTAGTACAGTCGGGTTCATTTTCGATTCACAATCGAGAATTCCAGGTTCAAATCCCAGGCGGGACAGAAATGATTGGGCACATTTCCTTTTACCTAATGCAGCTGTTTACCTAACAGTAAGTAGGTACTCAGGGGTTAGTCAACTTCTTGTGGGGTTGCATCCTGGGCGGGGTCAGTAATTTGGCCTTGGGGAGGACCTCAGTATAAGCCTAACATATATGAATACACTCTGGCTTCCTGTCCCCTGACACAGCAAATTAAAATTTGAATTATAAGTAACAGAGGTCCCAGGACAGAGCCTTGAAGCACTCCACTTACAACAGTTCCCCCACTCTGAATTAACAACATTTATACTAACTCTGTTTCCTTTAGTATAACTATGTTGGAATGGGACCTGGAATATTGACCAGGAAGTGAGCTACTAGGATCTTGTCAGACCTAAACCCCTAAGCTTTTTTTTTCACTCATTCAGACATTTAATTTCCATTTGAATGCCTTTGTTTTGATTACACCTCATAAACAACACATATTTTTGCAGAATATTTGTATGGTACATGACTACAATTATCCACTGTGTCATGACCATGTCCCTTCTGTACATTCATTTTTCCAAAAACGTCATAATCTAGGTATTCAATTTCAGGAATTAGGCTGTGAATGAAGATGTTTACCTCCTTGTTTTATTACACGCTCGAGTAGGTGTAGTTCCATACTAGCAACAAATACTCCAGTACTGATCTTGTATAGTACAAGTAGCATACAGAATTCTCTATTTTTTTTGCCAAGATTTCTAAAGGCAGTTCTTGCATTACCAACCCATTCATGTAATGTTCCAGAAATACATTTAGTAAAATCCCATTCTTCGGTTATTATACAATTTTAAGTAAGATACATTTTCAATTAAACCAAAGGTTTTGCCTTTCAGTTGGTACACTAAAGCTGCCTTCTTTCTCATGGTGACATCCCACGGTACATTGTATTCGTTTGGCTTGAGCCATCACTGTCTCAACAATTCCTGCAACTTTCCATGCCCAGCAATTTTCTGCAATTATTTGTATTCTTTTTTATTAATTTTGTGTCATGTATAAAAATTGGCATGAAGGGCCCAAATATTCAACTTGTGAGATGGAGACAGGAGGTGGCAAAGAAATGAGAGAACAGTGTGAATAAAGTCTTTCCATTACTATCACCGAGGAATTAATTTTGAGGTGCATAGGTTAAACAACTTTGAGAGATTTTGTAGACAGAGGCGGTATAATTGACTCTTTAATGTGTGGGTTAAACAATGGACATACATGAAGCGTGCAGCCACTGACAATACATCTGAGGAGGACTCGGTGATGTGAGAAGATTCAAAGACTAAGAAAATGTAGTGGGTAGTGACTAAATGTGTGGAGCACAAGGGGGTGACATTCAAAGAGTAAGACCAAGTTGACCAGAAATGTCATTAAATATGTAATTGTGTCTGTGAAGAATTACAGGTAAAACATTATCTTTAATTAAATCTTCACTTTGCTTGGTCTCTCTCTCTCTCTCTCTACATAACAGCAATGACCAAGTACTACAAGAATGAGAGATAACATGATGACAGAAAATAGAGCACAAGATAAAGAGGGGCATTAAATTATCATGAAAGCATGTAAATTATGAAAGTGTGTGTATGGAGGGGTGTACGTATGGTGTTTAAGAAATACAGTTCAGAGTCATGATGAAAACAGAATCTATGTTTGCCAACCTAGTGTTAAATGTAATGGAAATGGCATTTTGGATACATACAAAAGTTTTGTTAGTAACTAATATTTAGCTAAAAAAAATTATTTTGCCCATTAAATATTAACTTAAGTTATCAAGTCTAATTTTTCTTAAGACAAAATACAAATTAATGAATAAAGTGTATAATTCCTTCCATGTTTTATTTCACTATTATCTGTAAGAATTTTAAAAAGTTGTGTACAAAATTTGTTTTATCTCAAAAGCATGCAATAAAATCAAATTCATTAAATAAAATTTTAAGAAATAATTATTCTGGGACTACTTGAATAGGTAGTAAAGATTACATAAAATTCGGAGAAAAAATGGATGAAGCTGAACACAAAAAAACAACGTTGAATGTAATGGAACACCATTTACTGGGTGTGACCCGGAGGCTCCCCGGAGCTATACTGGGCTGATGTACATATATTAGACCGTGACAACAGTCAATCGATGGAGTTCTAGGCCTACCAGGGACCACGAGCCAGAACCTGGCCCCCCTCAGAGAGGCACGAAAAGGTCAACCTCTTCCGCAACAAGCGCAAGACCGAAACTAAATGCCCATAGGTGCGCAAAACTTTGGCCACCAGGGACGCTGAAAGGGAGGGTACCTGCATGTGAAGCTGCACCTGGGCGATATGGCGAGGAAGCACAGGAGCAAACAAGCATGCATTGAGGTGCTCCAACTCGCCCCCTCCAGGCAAACCTGAACAACCCTAGTCAACTTCCGCCATTCAAGCGTGCAGGTCCGACAGAATGCATGCCACGCCCCCAATGAAAAGAAAGGGCAGTCTGCCAGCCAGGAGGACTCTGGCACCTTGTAACACACTCCGTAAGGAAAAGATGAGCCAAACTCAAAAGAAGGAGGATTCATTATCAGGGGCATAATCTGGGTCTCGCAGGAGGTAAATCGCAAGGGCCTCCCGCACCTCCTTTGGCAGGATGCAGGGAAGGAACAGAACCGGCCGCTATGCATATTATAAGACAGCTGCATGGTACCTTGCATCCCTGCCAGTGATGATGCTACCTCCTACCCAAGGCCAAACAGGGGTAGGAAAACCCCCAGCTGCCCCCCCCCCCCAAGGGCTGGGAATCACCAAGCAACAAGAGAACCCTGCGGAGGTAGTACCTGAATAGTTTGTGGAAGGTAACCCCAAACTGCAAGGGCAATACGTACAGGGCACCTAGGGACGGGAACCCTAGGCGCATGCAGCCCCAGTACTCCTGGAATAACACCTGGCTCGCACACCACCACACCGCAGCACACCACAAGGCACAGTATGCTCGGAGATTGGAGCCAGAGTCGATCGACTGTCACCCAAAACAACAGCCTCAGAACTGGGGATGGCTAGCCAGTATGGGAGGTCTGGGACCCCCCCCCCCATTCCCCCTCCCAGCGAGGGGGGAAGTTGCACAGACAGCAGTGTGGTGGCTATGGTGATGTCAGGCTTGTTTGCTTGTTTTCTGATTGGGGAGTTCTGCTTGCTCGTCCAGCTTTTGGTTTACAATGTTTAACCAGTTTTAGATTGTTTTGGGATTCCTACATTTCTGGGTGCCTGACCTGGTAGATGGCAGACAAAGACTGCTTCCAACTAGTACATTGGGGTGTCTAAGGGCCATTGCTCCTCGGCCTCTCTGAGGGGGCCAGGTTCTGCCTCATGATCCCAGTAGGCCTAGAACTCCATTGACTGACTGTTGTCACGGTCTAATATATACACATCAGCCCGGTATAGCTCCAGGGAGCTGGAGGGGCTTCCACAGAAAACCAGCGTTGACTGTAATGAAACACCATTTTCTGTGAGGAGCCCCTGGAGACTAGTGAAGCTATCAAACTGACATGTGCCAAATTAGTTTGGTGCCATCAGTCCTTGGAAGTTCGAGTGCCTACCGGGGGGCCAAGAGCCAGAACCAACATTTCTCCCCCCCCCCCCCCATCCCCTCAGAGAGGTGCAGGGAACAATGGCCATAGGAGCACTCTACATTTTAAGTTTGTTGTGTCTGCCATCGACCAGGAAAGGCACATAGAAATGTAGGAATCCCAAAACACACTAAAGTATTGGCAAACCAACACTCTTAACTTGTTAAAATTGCAACCTACGTCTGAACAGAGCCAAAAAAAAATCCCCTCAAAAGAAAACAATTAAATAAGCAAATCATTCTCCAAGTAGCACTCTTGCTCGTTAGTGCCCCCACTCTTTCCCCCTACTGGGGGAAAGAGGACCTCCATTTCATCAAATGATGATAAACCCCTGACCGGAGGGAAGGAGGGAGGGAGGATGTCAGAGAGCCTCCAGGGCTCACCCAGAAAATGCAGTTTCATTACATTCAACGCTTGTTTTCTGTGGCGAGCCCCGTCAGTTCCCTGAAGCTAAATACCCACAGATAAGTAAAAAACAGAGAATTACCAGGGAGGAGGCACCACTGCAGGTCCCACGACAAAGATGAGACAACAATACGCGACAGACACCCTAAGTCAACACAAGGCCTCACAGGACCTGGAATGTTAACAAGATATCTGGCGGCTAGGACCCTGTTTGATATCCAAACCCCCCAGTGCCCGAATGTTGACCCAAGACAGCAGCAAGAGCCGCAAACTTCCTCACATCATAGGCATGAGGGTAGACTGCAGGCTGGCTAGACTTGAGAACCCTGCGGACAACCTAAGAGACACGAGCCCTGGAACAGGGAACCAGGGAACCAGGGAACCAGGGAAACCAGCTCTACCCTGAGTGCGCCCACAGTCATTGAACTAGTAGCACACAGGTAGCGTTGTAAACCCACAACCGGGCACAAACATGATGCACCCCTGGCCTAACCAACCAAGCATTAACAACCCATGGACCCCTATGGAAACCAGCCATCTCAGTCTTTGCCAGAAAAGAAGGAGAAGGCAGCAAATGAACAAAACGACCCCCCAGGACCAAATGAGTCAAAACCCCTGTGCCGGAGAAGAGCATGAAGTACCCAAAGGAGCCACAGAAACAAGATAAAGAACTTGCTTAGAGGCAGAGAAGGAAGGAAGGAAGGGGAATGCAGGAGGCAGGGCTGAGGTGAAGGTGCCAAACAGATAACCACAAACCACAGGAGCTTGAAAACCGCAGATGCCCCAGAAGAAACACGAAACCCAGGAAAAAAATGAGGGAGAGGCGGGCTCGAAGAACGGAAGCACATCCCCTCCCCCTTCCACAAGCACAACAAGAGAAGCACAGCAAGGTAAGGACAAACTTACCAAAAAAAACAACCACACCACAGCAGGGCGGCAGGAAGACATAGCAATACACCTTCCGACCCTGAACAAAGCAGATATAACCCAAACCAGAGAGATGTCACACCAAAGGGAACGACAGTCACCAATAAAAATAAGAGCGCATGAACCAAGCTAAAAACCTCCCTAAAAAGCGAATGCAAGTGCCCAGCAGCCAAATGTAAACACAACCAGCAAGGCCGCCAAGCAGCCGAGATCGGAAGCGCTCCCAGAAGAGCAACATGGTTACCGAAACAAAAACGTTGTTTTCCCCCTTAGCCCCGGGAACCCCCAACACAGGCCCCAGGGCAGAACCCTCAACCCTGCCCACCACCCTTGAAGAAAAAGCAGAGTCCCAGGTAAAACTTCAAGGAAAGGAGATGCTGGGCCGACTCTGAAGCCTCGGTGGGGAAACGGGCTCAACCTCCGTCCTCGAATCAGATGGGGCAATCCCCGAAGCTACTCGAGCCTCATTATAAAAGAAGAAACTCTGTTCTCGACCCCCTAAACTCACAGACAGTTGGGAGCCGGAGGCGGGGGTGGGGGGGGGAGGGGGATAAGGAGCAAGGTGAAACACACCCACCTAGAAAGGAAACAAAAGCACGGACTGAACCATGGGTCTGTGCTCATGGTTCATGCTCATAACCAGTGCCCCCAAAACCCAAGCTGGGCAGCTCTGGGGCTTCCAATCGGGCAACCAACCAGGCTCGTTGCAACAAAGAAAACCAATCGTGCAACGAAATCACTGCCTGACCCTGAACATCCTCAGACGAGGAATGGGGAACTGAATAACAAGCAGAGAACATGTCTTGCAAGACTCAGGGTCGTAGGTGTCACCAATCCACCAGGCAGCATGACTGAGGCAGGATGGATGATCGTCACCATGAGGCAGAAGCAACAAACAACCCTCAGCATCGCACAAGGCGAGACAGACATGCAGAGCGGAGCAGAAGACACATCATGGTACCCCCGAGCCCAACGGGGTTTTCCAAGGGCCCATAAGGTACATTAGCCCTATGGAGAGCCAAGACTACTAGGGCCAGTTAACACTTTCGCGGCCCGATGACGGTGTCGACGTCATAAAACCAAAATACAGAGTAGGCCCAATGACACAAATGGCGTCAAATATTTAAAAGTTTGTAAAAATTCCATTTATTGTCAGAATACTGTGGGACTTGTTTTAAAATGTGTGCCAACATCTTCCCATGCTCTGTATATCCCATGTGGCATCCCTACCCAGCAATCGGGAATGTCGGGAATGAATAACAACTGGAAAAAATTAAGAAAAGCAGTTGTTGTTCACATGACGAACTTTATCTTCTTCTATTGGTAACGTTGCTCAAATATTTGGTCTAATATGCAAATATTCCTTTAGGGCATTCTATTGTGAACAATTTTATACCAAATTGAATGACGTAGCATGAAAACTGATGTCAGAAAGCTGATCAGAGTATAAACACATGAATGTGGTGGTGAGTTCCCGGCCAACACATGTACTACCTGGCAGTGTGTGGCTGGTCTAAAATATAGAAAAGTGAGACTTACATGTCCTTATATGCACACAATCCCTTAGAGCATTCTATTGCAAACAATTTGATACCAAATTGAACAATGTAACACAAAAATTAAGGTCACAAAGTTGAAAAAAGAGTATAATCATATTTATGTGGTGGCGAGTTCACGCTCAACGCTCCACCTACCTTGAGGTGCGAGGAGGGGGGGGGGCCCCCCCTCGCACCTCATGCCGTGTGCTGGGCATGCAATAGTGTTAAGCTGGTAACCCCTGTCTGTTGCTGGCAAACTGACAACTAAAGGGTGCTGTAAATCCTCGGGGCAACAGAGGAGGACCACCAACACAACCTAGACTAGCCTAATGGAAAGCTAGGCAGACCTCCTCTGCCAAAAGCAAGCAAATATGCGCAAAGGGAAAAAAAAGAAGAGAAAAAATGAAACAACACATACAAACTGATCCTAAGAGAGAATCTGCCGCCGCAGTCCACCCCACCCAGCAAAAACCCACTCCCTACCCAGGGCAAGAAGGGAAGTCCAAGACCACCGACCGACCCCAAGGGCGTGAACAATGCTAAGCGACGAAGCCCACAAACGGGAGACCTGAATGTCCTAAGGAAGAGAATCCTGACACGCCTGGGAAATACTTACCAGCACTTATGGAAGGGAACCCTAGGCGCATGCAGCCCAGAGCACCCAAGAACACCTGAGGGTAAAATGATTGGTCCCCCCTTCCCTGTCGGGGGAAGGGGGCTAACGAGTGGACACTGCTAGTTGGAGGATGATTTGCTCATTTCATTGTCTTCTTTGGGGGAAGGTCTTTGGCTCTGTTTGGGCGTAGGTTGCAATTTTAATCAGTAGAGGTTTGTATTGGTTCGCCTACCTTTCTGAGTGCTTTCCCTGGTCGAAGGCAGACATGACATACTCTAAATGTAAAGTGCTCATATGGCCATTGCTCCCTGTACCTCTCTAAAGGGGCCAGGTTCTGGCTCGTGGCCCCCAGTAAGCACTCGAACTCCAGGGACTGATGGCACCAAACTAATATGGCTCATGTCAGTTTGATAGCTTCAGGGAGCCTCTGGGGCTCCCCACAGAAAACAGCGTTCATCATGACAAAAATGACAACTTGAGGAAAATGACTCGACTGGCAATGTTGATACATACTGATGAAACACTCAACATTACAACAAAAACCTTTCTGAAAAGGAAAACTGTGGGATGTTAAGTGAGCCTTAATAAATTACTCCAACAAGGAAGTCATTCAGGAACCTACCTACATCAAATACAAAAAGTCATGACAAATGACGGGAATTTCTCAAGTCTGTTGCTGGAAGACAGCACTAGGGGAAAAAGTCCACAACAAACTATAATATCCGCTGACAAAAAATGTCAACAGATTAATTAAAAAAAAAACACATTGCTATAACACGACGAGATCATCATCATACCGTATGAATGTCTCGTTAAAATACAGTAAGCCTTCACTGTACAGTACTTGGATTAAGCATGAGTAACCTTCCAGCCACATCTGTCAATATCAATATACAATATTTGTAAGGGGTGGTTAAATAATGTGTAAGCTGCATAAGTTTATCGTGGTCAACACACCTCTTGGATTTTAGTATTGTATCATGGCATCTTCCAAAAGTATTGTACTTTTGCAAGCACCCTAAGATGACCCCCATAATGAAACAAGAGTAATGTATATTCTCATCTTCATCATTACTGAGTGTACAAACTTACTTTGTAAATTATATTCGTGGCTGGGAAGTTCTCGGTAATAATTTTCATCGAGGTATTTTATTAAAGAGAGTGGCAAAAATACAGGTGAACTTTTTAAGACCTCAATAATGCACCCTTATTTTTCCAATATACAGTAATCTCAAGTTTGACTTTTATGTACATGTACTAGATTTTTGTTAGGTTTTCAGAAAAGCATTGCCCAACAAAAATGAAGGCTTACTGTACAGGAAAACATCCTAGAAAAGTGACCAAAATGATGTTAGAGAAATGTACTAAATGCTGCATTAAATAATATATTTAACACTGCAGCACATCATGCACCATAGAGTCCACATGCCAACACGTGAGGCCATCCTCAAGTTGTTCACACAATATATATTTTCCAAGCTGGAAAATATTAAACTTTATTTATTCATCTATTTGCAAATTGTAGCTAACAGTAAAGACTTCAAAACCTTAATTACTCTAAAGAAAATGATCTATAAGGGAAAAATCCAACTGTTCTAGACCTAAGTAATGCATAACACAGTCACACACCATCACTTACAAAGCAGTACAGTACTAGTCAAGGTCACATGACACTTATGGACACCTGTCTAAGACCAAAAGACAAAAAATCGAGCCATTACACTGCATTTTATTCCCACACACACAAGTCATCCTCATCACAAAAGCATTTTTTTTTTTGCCCAGAAAAATGTTTGGCTAAGTTAATTTAAAAACAATAAAAATTAAATATGGAAATCCAGTTAACATAGAGCATGGGAAGACCCACCAGCCATGGTGTATGCACTCAATGCCTGCTACCAGCACTTCCATGTCAGTTTTTGCTATGGCCAGCCAGAAAAAGCACAGTTTAGGAGATGGAGGGAGGAAGGTAAGAGAATGTAATCAAGATAATACATACATAGGGGAACAAGTATTCACAAATCAACATTATATTCCTCCTGATGCATTACCCAAATCACCTCAATGTTATGTGAAAGTTTCATACATATGAAAAGAAATGACTGAATAAAGAATTTGGAAATTGCTGTAACTTTTCATATAATATGGGATATATTTCTTTAAAAATCCTCTCAGGCCTAAAGCAGAATTATTCACTATGCCCCTTACATTTTGTATTTATTTATTTTATATATTAATATAATATAATTAATATATATATATATATATATATATATATATATATATATATATATATATATATATATATATATATATATATATATATAAATATATATATAAAATGTATGATATATATATACTTATATACACACACACACACATCAAGTGGTACCTTGGTTTATGACTTCCTAGTGTACGATTTTTTTTTGGTATACGACGTCAAATTCATTGTAAAATTTGAACTGGTGTACGACGTTTTCCTTGGAATACGATGTCTGTTGATAAGTGTATAAGTCAAGCGAGTGTGTGGTCCTGGGGGCGAGGCACGCTCACTTGTTTACCAGTGTATCCACCATAGTGATTACCGCCACTGCGCTTGAATTCATTGTAAAGAATTTCATTTTTTCTGCATTTTAGGTTTATGAACATAAAATTTCTTATTATATACAGTATCGCGCTATGGGTCCTAAGAAAGTCGGTGGTAAAGTTCAACCTAAGAACTAAAGTTCAGCTGATGACTGACGAACTTGTAGCCCTTCACAAGGAGCAGCAACAAGAGACAGCTGAGAAAATTTCTTCAGGGAAGGAGGAGGCAGTAGAAAATGTCCCTACCTCATTAATTAAGAAAATGTGTGCACTATGGAAAGAACTGCAAAGTTTTGCTGAAAAGTGTCACCCAGATAAAGCTGTAGCAGGCTGCTGCATTGACCATTTTAATGGCAATGTGATATCTTACTACAGACAAGTGTTAAAACATACCTACATAACATACACAAAACATATAGAAAAACAAGTGTCTTTTTTTTTTGGGGGGGGGGGGGGAGTAAAGTGGAAGGAGAGGCATAGGTGAAGGGAAGTATAGAAGTGGGAAATAGAGTGAGAGGTATGAAAGCAGGCGGGCTGTCCGCCTTGCTGACAAGTGTGTATAGACAGATTCTTAGTAAGACAAACAAGCAGTGAGCAACAACCAGATCCTAGTACAGTAGTTGAGCAACAACCAGATCCTAGTACAGTAGTTGAGCAACAACCAGATCCTAGTACAGTAGTTGAGCAACAACCAGATCCTAGTACAGTAGTTGAGCAACAACCAGATCCTAGTACAGTAGTTGAGCAACAACCAGATCCTAGTAGTATGCCTGCAAAAAGTAGGAGAGAGAGAGTACTCCAGAAATGTCATCACTGCCTGATGTTATAATGGAAGATGGCCCCCCTTCCAAACACTAACGCCTCTACTTTATCCCCCCCTCCCCTTCCTCACTGTCTTCCATACGCCAACATGAGCCCTCAATAATGGCAAGATATACTGTACTGTAGTACAAAATATGAGTGGCATTTGGTATAAAATGCATTTTTAGGTTAATTTTTTGGGTATGTGTGGAACGGATTAATTCAATTTACATTATTTCTTATGGAAAATTTGTTTTACAATAGAGGAAAAGCAAGAGATCATTCGGTAGCATGCAAATGGTACAGTGTTGTTGAACTTTGTAGGCAGTACAACAAATCCACGTCAACGATATGCACTATACTTGCCAAGAAAAAAGGGCATTACGAGTGCTAACGTGGCAAAAGGTGTAAGAACAATCACGAAACAAAGACCACAAATACTTGAGGATGTTGAAAAGAAGTAGTAGTGTCAGATGTGGGAAGAAATGCAAACTTTTATTGAAATGACTCGCCCAGAGAAAGCTGTAGTAGGCCATTGCATTAATCTTTTCAATGACAATGTGATCCATCACTAGAGACATCTTGCGAAGAACGGAAAAACAATCTTCCATGGACAGATTTGTTGCGAGAAAATCGAGCAGTGAGCCACAACCAGGACTTAAGTGGTATGCAGGCAAAACGTGCCAGAGAGTGCACACCAGAATGGTCCTCACTGCCTGATGTTATAATGGAAGGGGACTTCCCTTCCAAACAGTAACACCTCTCCTCCTCCCCCCTCCTCACCATCTTCCATATGCCAACAGCAGTCATCAGCAATGGTAAGTAATAACTTGAACATAGTTTTGTAGTGTAGATTTAGATGAATTGGGTATAAAATTTAGTTTGAAGTGAGGTTTCTGGGTAGTCAGGAACGGATTAATTCATTTCCCATTATTTCTTATGGGGAAATTAGCTTCGGATTACGAGTTTTCGGAATACGAGCTGTCTCCAGGAACGGATTAAACTCTTAAACCGAGGTACCACTGTGTATGTATATGTATGTATGTATATATATGTATAAATAAATAAATAAATAAATAAATAAATAAAAGTTAAATTTTTAAATCTGTTATATACAGTATAATGACCCGCACCTGTGAGGATTAATGAAATACAAGTATGATACAATATCTCCAAATATCTTGGAGAAGATGAAAAATTAGACTTTTATAACATCCAACAAAGAGCTACTCCACACAGCAAGAACATTGAATTTTATGTACAGTATGTATAGATAAGGATAATAATAAATCTTTTAAACAATAATTGTATAAACAACTGTAATTTATACAGAGGTTGATAAAGTTCTCAAATAATATAACTCACTGGAAACTTGTCTTATCTAAATATAGCACACTCATTCTTTCATATTCTCTTCTCACTCTCCTCTAACCCCTTGATAATTCATTTACAACCTTATTAATCTGATATTTTCATTCATTAAAAGATCAAATTATTTCCTGAAATTTATTTTGCTACACTTTCAATTGTGCACGTTTTAGTTATGGCATTCTTTTTGCCTACCAGGGACCATGAGCCACAACCTGGCCCCCTCAGAGAGGCACAGGGAGCGATGGCTTATGATCACTTAACATTTAAATATTATCATCTTTGTCATCACCAGGGAAAGCACCCAGAAAGATAGGCGAATCAAAACAAACCACTGCCTGGTTTAAAAATGCGACCAAAGCCCCAAAAATGCCAAAAGAACTCCCCCAGTAATAAAAGAAAACCAAAGCCCTCCCCTCGCTAGTTAACTCCACCTCCCCCCATGTTCGGGGGAAAGGGAAGCTGGCCGGCTTCAGTTCTTTCCTGAGAAACACACACTGCTGATCTGAGGGTGGGAGGGTGTCAGGGAGCCTCCGGGACTCGCCCAGAAACTGGCATTTCATTATATTGAACACTGGTTTTCTGTGGAGAGCCCCATCAGCTCCTTAAAGCTAACTACCCACAGATAAGTAGAATAATGGGAACGTTACCAGGGAGGCGAAAGCACCTCAGGTATCAACTTGAAGTCGAGCCCGAAGGCTGCAACAGATGCTCAAATGCAACACAAGGCTGCACAGGACCCAGAACATTCACTCGATACCTAGTAGCCAAGACCCCTGTTAGAACACCAAAACCCCCCATGCCCGAACATCTGCTTAAGACATATCAGCAAAAAAATGCAGACAAAGCAGCATACTTGTGAACATCATGAGCACGAGGGTAGACCGCAGGCTGGCTAGCTATAATGACAATGCACACAACCTGAGAAACACCAGCTCTGAAACAGGGAACCAGAGAAACCAGATTAACCTACAGAGAGTCCACCAAGACGGAACTGGTGGCTAGAAGATAGTGGCTAAAGGCCCCCACTGGACAAAGTGCATGATGCACCCCTAGGCTGAACCAACCAAGCATCCACAACCAAGGTACCCCCTCCAGAAGCCTGCCATCTCATTCTTCACCAGGAAAGAATGAGCAGGCTGCAAACGAAGAAAACAACCCCAGGACCAAAGGAACAAAACCCCCGGCACCAGAGGAGAGCATGTGAAGATCATCCACCCAACAACCGGAAGCCTAGAAAATAAAAAACAAAGCCTTCCAAAGACTGGACCGAAGGGGCCACAGTAAACCATACAGAAGAAAAGAAAGAACCTGGTCCAAAGACCAGGCAGGCTCAGGCAGCGCATAAGCAATCTGGAGATGAAACAAAGTGCGAGAAAGCTTGCGAAATGGGGCCAAAGTTATGTCCACCCCTAACATAAGCAGAAGCAGCTCCAACAATACTGCACAATAAGAAGAGACAGTGTTAGGCATAAGATACCTATAAACGAAAAGTCAAGAAAGAAAGAAAGAAAGGTCAGAACAACCCAGTCCGAAATAGAAAGATGACAACAAAGGGAGAGAAAATGAGGAAAAAAAAAAAAACAAGAAACCTCATACCACTGTTGAGAAGAAGAGGGATACCGTCCAGTAAACACAAGCCTTAGGGATGAATTGACAAATGGAGCCACACAAACTGGGACTTAAGGTTGCGACTCTACTCCACACTTCCTTGATAACTACAAAGGGGTAGCATTGGCTTTCAACAGTACACTGTCCTAATACTTAAACACTTTATAAATGGGGATCACACAGTTGATGTGGAATAGACCATGTGTTACAAACTTTATCATCACCAGGGATGTCTTCCAGAAAGATAGGTGAATAAAAACAAACCACTGTCTGGTTTAAAAATGTCACCAAAGCCCCCAAAATGCCAAAAGAACTCCCCCCAGTAATAAAAGAAAATATTCTTCCCTCTCCCCCCAACATAAGGGAGGTGGAGTTAACTAGTGGGGGGAAGGGCTAGTTTCACTAGGTTTTGGTTTTCTTTTGTTACTGGGGGGAGTTCTTTTGTTATTTTGGGTGCTTTGGTCAAATTTTTAATCCAGACAGTGATTTGTTTTAATTCACCTATCTTTCTGGAAGACATCCCTGGTGATGGGTGAAAGAATCAAGATAACACAAAACACCACCTACACTCAGGGTTCTATAAATAAATTTAGTTTTAACACTGCCTATCATTAACTAATACAGAGAGGAAGAACCATTATAATATACAATGGAAACTCGGTTGACGACTGTCCCTCTTTACTAATTTTTTGGGTTACGATCTTAATATCTTCATAAAATTTGACTTGGTTGACGATCTTTATCTCGCTTGGCGACGAGTTTGTTGATACATATATGGGTCAACCAAGCACATGGTTCCTGGTGGCACAGGCGAAGCGTGCTTCAGTTTACCAGTGATTTCCCCCCTAGTGATG
Organism: Procambarus clarkii; assembly: GCF_040958095.1. Lineage (NCBI taxonomy): Eukaryota > Metazoa > Arthropoda > Malacostraca > Decapoda > Cambaridae > Procambarus > Procambarus clarkii. Next base: position 2,464,254 of record NC_091231.1, read on the forward strand.
ATTGCACGTGAATCCTTTGTATAGAATTTCATTGTTTTCTGCTTTTTTGGTTTTTGAATATAAAAGTAATTATTATATATCACCCCCATGGGTCCCAAGAAAGCCAGTGGTAAGGTTCAACCAAAGAAAATAGTTGTGAGGATGTGAGAAAATAGAACTTGGAGTTGGATGGTGCTGATGTGGGAGTTGGAGGAACATAGCGAAGAACTGACCACTGAAGAACTCCTAGTCTTTAACAAGGAGCAGCAACAAGGAACAGCTGATGAAGTTTCTTCATGGAAGGAGGAGGCAGTACAGGTTGTCCCTTCCTCATTAAGAAAATGTGTGCAGCATGGGAAGAACTGTAAACTTTTGCTGAAAAGACTCACCCAAGTCAAGCTGCATTAGGCTGTTACCTTAACATTTTTAATGACACTGATGTGGGGTAGGGCAGGAGCAAGGAGACAAGAATTGAGGTACCTGTACTCAATGAGCACCCCAGGAAAAAACAGCAACACAGGAGACACCTTCCGCAAATCAAGCAAATGGTTATGGCAAAAGGTTTAACAAATAACAAAATACTTCCTTTTAGGTTTATTTCGGGGCTTAGCGTCCCCGCAGCCCGGTCCTCGACCAGATCTCCTTTTTTGTTGCCACCCCAAGGAAGCAGCCCGTAGCAGCTGTCTAACTCCCAGGTACTTATTTACTGCTAGGCAACAGGAGCATCAGGGTGAAAGAAACTCTGCCCATTTTTGTTTCCGCCTCCAACGGGGATTGAACCCGGAACCTCAGGGCTACGAATCCGAAGCGCTGTCTACTCAGCTATCGGCTTCCCAGGAAAACTACAAGACACAACGCAAATAAAAAAGAAAAACCCCCAAGACTAGAATGCAGCACATGAGCAGCCTGGGATAAACATCAGCATGCACTGAAATACCTGTGGAAAGTGCAGGCAGTGCAACCAAAGTGTGCCACACCAGCCGAAAATTCCCCCAAATCTCAGGCACGACAGAAAGCCCAAGATGGGTAAGTAAGCCTTTAAGGCTTACTTTAAAAGGTGAGGACCACCTCAAGAGAGGCTACTCTAAGCGGAGCATTTCCCAAATGCCCCAGTGAAGAGAACCTTTTATCACACAAGGGCAGTACTCACAGAGCAAACAGGGAAGCAAACCCTGAGCACGTGCAACTCCAGCACACTAAAACTCCCAGTTCATGCACACTTCCATGTATGCACTGCCGTATAGGCAAGAGAACACCAAAGAAAATGGGAAACAGGTGCCAGAGCAACACAACCACCAGGTAAGCACATCAGGAAAGAACTGAAGCCGGTCAGCCCACCAGCTTCCCTCTTCCCCCTAACGTAGGGGAGGTGGAGTTAACTAGTGTGGGGGGTGGGGGGGGTCTAGTTCCACTAAGTTTTGGTTTTCTTTTATTACTGGGGGAGTTATTTTGTTATTTGGGGGGCTATGGTCACATTTTTAAACCAAACAGTGGTTTGTTTTAATTCACCTATCTTTCTGGGTGCCTTTCCTGGTGATGGCAAAGATGATATCCTTTAAACATAAAGGGATCATAGGCCATCACTCCCTGTGCCTCTCTGAGGGGGCCAGGTTTTGGCTCGTGGTCTGCAGTAGGCAAAAAGAACTTTGCACCTGATGACACTAGGTAGTATGGCATTTGATCAGTAAGATAGCTTCAGGGAGCCGATAGGGCTCCCCACTGAAATTATAATAAAAATTATTCACTCAGAGTGTATTCATACCTGTTAAGGCTTTTATCTAGTCCCCCCCCGTCGAATTACTGACCTCACCCAGGATGCAGCCCCACTGCAGGATAACTAACTATTGAGTACCTACTTACTACTAGGTGAACGGGTACATTAGGTGAAAGGAAATGTGCCCAACCATTTCTGTCATGCCCAGGATTCAAACCCAGAACTCTCGATTGTGAGTCGAGAACGAATCCGACTGTACTACCGAGACCCTTTTACCTATACTGTACCTATAAAATATACCTATACAGAAATAGTATAACTTTCACACTGTGATGAGAGGGAATATAAAATACAATCTTTCAAAGTTCCTGCTATGTTTTTGCACTGTATCGTGAAGCTCAAGATACAGGTACCTCAACATCCATGATACTTCTACATTCATTCCTAAATACCGATTCTAATTCATTTTTAAATATTACACATGCTGCCCACTCTTCAAATTATTTTAATTTAACTATATTTTACATTCAATGGAACAGTAACTTCACCCAGTCAGTACTTAGGTACTTAGCCTTCAAATGACCACATGTTTTCCAGACAATTTATCTGGTGATACCAGTTGTTCATTTTTGGGATACACATACACTAGTTTGAATAAAGTTACCAATAAAATTGTTAGCATGAAAATTCTGAATATATTTCATGATAATGCTGCACGAGTTGTGGGAAAGTAAGTCATTGGACGTGTTATAGAATTAATTACATGGGTTGGTTTTCAATTTGAGCTTTACTTTACAATTTCATACATTAAGAATCATGTTGCTACCTTTGTAAAATAAAGCTTAAAGGCTGCGGCATGTGAAATATTGGACATACAAGTGAAAACTTAGCAGTCAGGCTCTCCTGGTAGATATTCACCAACTGACAGGTCAACATTAGATTTTGGTTTGTAAAATGAAGGAACTTCAAGATTGAGTTTTTAGAAATTATTGTAGATAGACACAACATTAGAAAAAGTAGTTGATACCATGATAAAGTCATCAAGTATAGTTAAAACAAAATTCTACAGTTGGGAACAAAATTAATAAAAATAATCCCTTAAATTTTTATCATAAAGCTACTTTCTGGACACAGCAGATGTTTCAACATTCTGGGTCTGAAGGCATCTGGAAAGAATGTGGTCGTCCGTAACAAGACAAAGCTTAATTATTGCTAATATGATCTCAAATGAAAAAACCTCGATAAGAATTTGTCATCATCCTTTTATTAAAATATTTAAAAGTTTCTGTATTAAATAATGCCAATTGTATTTAGTACTGTATATTAAAATACATCAGCTGATAAAAAATATGAATATAATAAAATGATTAAAGATTAATAGTAAGAACCATACTTAATTATTTGTAATTTGTTACTGCAGACAGAAATACATAATTAACACATTAATAAAAGTGCACATTAACAACAAAATATTACATAACCAAGCAGCCCTCAATTTACATGCCAATATTTGATAATGTGTATTCTGTGATAAACGGAAGCTAAGTATCACAGACTACGAGCGAGTTCTGATGTTACACACATTAATGTGGATTACAGAATAATTTGCAGGCCAACTATGCTGTTGGCCTGCTGCATCTGCATTACTGCACCTCCCAAGCATCCTAAATTTTATCCTGTGTTGAATTTTGGGTTTTAATCCCTTAACCGTACACAAGAAATTAGGTAGGTAAATATCCTGGTGCACAAACAAAAACTACTTTCCATTTTAAAATATTACTTACTGATATCAAGAAAAATTTAAAAAATAAAATAATCTACTTAATTTAGTTTGCCAGTATTCTGGAGGATAATTTTCAAGTTAACTATTTGTAACAGATTCTTCATCATCAAGATCTTCCAGGTACATAAAAATTCTTGAAATCCCGGGTCAATAGTTCCCTATCAAAGGCATCAGTCAATGCATTTCTTCTCGAATGCCTGAGAAGGAAACTGAGACTTTCAGGATTATTTTTGTTTCTAATATGGCAAGTGATTGTCAGAAGTCAGTAGTGTAGAATGATGTCCACAAAGACTCTGTGGGACTTTTGAATAGTACAGAGCTCATCAAGGCAGAATTTGCACACCAGTGCCTATCACTAGGGCATTGGGAGCAGTTTAAGGGTTAGAGTGGAGGGAGCATTAATATTAATGTTGAAGTTGGTCTATTACCTGGAGTAAAGAATGGAAAAATAATAATTGTTGAGGTCTCTGAAATATACAGGTACAGTAATCCTATTTTTTTCCATACATCTTCAAGACTGATTTATGTGGTTTTTGCTTAACTGAGATTTTTACAGGAATGCAATCCTATGTAAATTAAGGGCTGTTTGTAGCTAAGTATAACCAAAATAATGCCAAAACTATGGACAAAATAAAAACCACTAAGCACAAATTAAAGTGCCATCCTTAACCCTTTGTAGATTGCATTACTTCAACCTGGACAATTCCAAGACTGAATTTTTCAAATGTACAAAACATATACAATATCTGATTGGATTCTAAAGATATAATATATAAAGGCATATAAAAATAGGCCTCAGTGTATATAAAAAGAACATTTCTAAGTAGACTTGCTCAGTTGCCCCCTAAGGCAAGATTCCAATGTTAAGAAGGAAATGAATTACATAGTCAGGCAGGTTGACATTCAAGATACCAAGACAGAACTTTTCAACTAATCCAGCAGTCATACTGCAACTACAGAGCACAGGATGATATATCCAGCTTAAGTGAGCTCTAGAATGCTAGTCATACATATTCAAAGAACCTTTACAAATTCTCCTTAACAACGCTAAGATTGCCAGTGAATGCCTTGACAAAACTATTGGATGGTCTTGTAATCTCCCTCTACTTCCCCTTACTCCACCTCGTGATGCCAACACCCGAACCATAACACACCTCACCTCATCAGACCACCGTATGTATTCCTGACCGGAAGAAGGAAACGACCACGGGGCAACAAAGTGAGTCTGCTCCAAAACGTACTTTTCACATATAGTGTACTAAAAGCCTATTTTCCGAGCTGTTTCACTCAGTTGCCCCATGAGGTGAGCCTATGCCCTGGGAAAAAAATTATGAAATTATACACATGGGGGACAGGACTAGCCTCAATTACACAGTGCTTGCTATCTATCAGTGACTCCAGAGGAGTGAGATTTAGCTTTCTATGCTCTACCTCCAATCTGCTTATACCTGACATATTAATTACATCTCTTAACATTAATGTTTTCATCAAATTTTTCCTTCAAATTGTGGATAGAACTGGCTCCAACAACCTCTCCCTTCAACGCATTCCACTTGCCGACCTCCCATACAGGGACGAGAATCTTTATACAGTACATCTCTTCTTGTGATGTAGGCATTATATACAAAAATGCCTGAGCCAGGGCTTCAACTCTACTGCAAGTCCAGCTTCCACTGATGTCCCCTTGTTTCACCTCTTCTTAATTTAAATAGGCTTCCTTTGTCCACTTTGTCTATTCCTCTCAGGACCTTGTATGTAGTGGTTATATTCTCATTATTTCTTCTCACCTCTAAGGTTGTGAGGGCGAGTTTCCCCCATCCTATCCTCACAACCGAGGCCCCTCAATTACAGTACTAATCAAGTTGCAAACCTCTGAACTTTCTCGAAGTTTCTGTTTATGCTTTGCATGGTGTGGGTTCCACGCTGGTGCTGTATACTGAAGTAATGGTCTCACTCTGGCAGTGTGTATCCCCTTGAAGCCATCCTTGTTTAGATTCTTAAATAACATTGAGTTTGCTAATTTCCCATATGTTACTGATGTTATCCTGTTCACATGAGCTTCTAGCGTTAGTTTTAAGATTATGTCTACCCCCAGGTCTTTTCTCTTATTGTTTCTTGTAATTGTCTTCTACTTATGGTGTGGATAAATACAGGTCTCTCCTCTTCTTTGTCCATTTTTGTTACTGTACTTTACATGTAATTAGATATATTTAACAGCAATTTATCTGCCCACTCCTGAAGTTTGTTAAAGTCTTCTTGCAGTACCTTACAGTCCTCTTCAGATCTTATTTTCATCATTAACTTTGCATTAACATTAAATTTGCATTTACCTTTAAGGAAAAGAAGGTAATCATTCAATTGTACAAGTCTCTGATGAGCCCCCACCCAGAGATGAGCCCCCACCCAGAGATGAGCCCCCACCCAGATTATTGCATCCAGGCAGGAGACCTCATCTTCAGAAAGACATCGGCTCTGGAGAAAGTGAAACACCGGGCAACAAAAATCATTCCAGAGCCAAGTCATCTCTCGTATCAGGAACGGTTGAGGGCCACAGAGCTAACAACACTGCAAACCACGCATGACATGTCAAATCTCATTGAAACTTAAAATACTGAACAATTTGGAGGAAGTTCATCTGGATAATTTCTTCAAGGTCAGATTTAACACGAATGAGGAGCAACTGTTTCAAGCTAAACAAGCCACAATGTTGGACTGAGAACAGGAGGTGCTTTTTCACCAATAGGGTTATAAACCCATAGAACCGCCTACCCGCCGAAGCCACAAATGCCAAAACTCTGTTGGGTTTTAAAATACAACTGGAAAAGATCATCAGGACAAATGAGGGGGGGGGGACCTCTTACAAGCCGCCGGCTTCCTGTCCTCATCGAGGCCATCGAGTATTAGTGGCCCTCGGGTAAATTCAGGTAAATTATCTGCAAACATAGACATGAACAAGCTCACTCCCACTGCGAAACCATTTACATAAATTAAAATGAGCAATGGTCCTATGATAGAGCCCTGTGGAACACCACTTCCCACCCCTCTCTGGTCTAACATTCTCTCTGACTACAACCCTTTGTTTTTTGTCTATCAAGTCCTCCCATACCCAGTACAATGCCTTTCCTGTTATTCCTACTCGTCTCTCAATCTTTTGAATTAGTCTTTTTTTGAGGAACTGTATCAAGACCTTTCTGACAGTCTAGTAAGATTAAGTCTATCGTCCCTTCCTTGTCTTGTTTTGATCACCCTGTCATAGAATTCAAATTAGCATGATCTCTTCTCATTGAAGTCATGCTGTAACCTAGTTATAAAATTTACTTTTCAAACATCAGATCATCCTGCATAGCAGGAAGGATGAAACAGATCCAAGTGAAAAAAAGAGGAAACAATCAAATTACAAAGGAGTGTTCCATATGCCTATGGCACAGATGAAACACATTAGGCTCAGTAACCACAGTCTACAATGAGCAAAAGGTAAACCAACATGAAACCCAAAAACACTGCCTCAAGGGAATTGTCTTCTCCAACCAGGATCACAGAAGCATAAACCTTTGAACCCACTCATGAACACCAGCTTGATCATCCAAGAAGACAAAATGAAGCTAGTCCACAATGATCTCAAAAACCACCTGGTGTGAACAAAACAGCTTTGCTCCCATCAGTAGGTAAAGGAGAAAGCTTTAGCCAAGATTTGGTCTCTCAACACCCTACCCCTCCGGACAAAGTTAGAGTAGTACCCCCAGTCTCAATCCTCCTGTCAACAAATGTTCAACATGAGAGCCGCATGCAGCATCTTGGGTACTGGGACCAGAAGAAAATGAGAATCTAGTCACTTAAGACAACAAGAACTTCCAAAACAAAGGAACCGATAAGGCAAATCACACGCAACCTTCCTTCTCACAAATGTTAAAAGCAAAATATGTCTCGACTGACGAGCTTTCCCTCGATTAACGAACGTTCCTGCTGGTTCTCGGACACCTCCGACGACAGTTTTGTTGTTTCACAAGACGAGTTTTCCACATGACGAGCTCAGTGCCGGAACGGATTAAACTCGTTAATCGAGGCGCCACTGTACTGCATTAATCTCACTCTCACTTTGAGTATAACAAGCAAATATCTTATTTTTGCCTTCAAAATATAAAAAATAAAACAGCTTTACTGACTTTATATGTTCACTCACAATAATACTATGACTGCTAGATTTCACTTCCATTTCCTGTTTTATTTCGAATCTATTTTGTGCTCTATTTCCACTTTACTTTCCGATTAAAGCAATTTCCACTTTATTTCCAGCTCAAAATTCATCACTTTTCCTCTATTACTTACTAATCATAGGTGATACATTAGCTACAATTTTGGAAGCCTAAGTGGCAGAATGTTTTGTATTTTCTACAAAATAATACAAGTGTGTAGATGAGGAAGATGAGTAGCACACCACATCTGGGTTGCAGCAGAACACACACACACACACACACACACACACACACACACACACACACACACACACACACACACACACACACACACAGAGCTCGGTGGCACCACATTCGGCTGCCTACAAAATTAAGTTTAGCTTTTCAATGATATGTAGTATGGGAAGGAAAGCGACATGGATTTAAAATGAACAATAGGACTTTTCGAATAATGGAAGTTTGGAAAGCAGGTCAGTCCCTGTGGTACAAATGATAACATACATACAGGTATGCACACATTTTTATTACAAATGCAAATTAAAAAGTACCTTTTTAACCTTTTCCTGCATTATTTGAATATTGTTTGTTTATTTCCACCGCAAATTTGAACGGTATTCAGTTCTGAATGTTTACAATTATCCAAATATCTTTTATCTGAAAAATATCCAAAATGTCGTCTATATACAGTATTTGGATTATTATCTAGATCAATTTTCCTGTATTTATGTCTAACATTTGGATAAAGCAGTTCCAGATAATTGAGTTTCCTTTGTAATTATTTAAGGCTTTTGTAATTTCCATAAGCATAAAAAATAATTAGTAAAGTGTAATAATTATGGCATTTCAAAATACTTTTAATAAATATTTATAATTTTAAAACAAATAAAAATGTGATATTCAATGGCAACTTATTCAATGAAGAATCTCTCAAAGAATGTCAACATACTGTATTAAATAATAAAGTAGGGGTGGAAGGGAAGAAGAGGAAGAAAATACTCAAGTGTTCAGGGAGAATCTGCAAAGTCTTCTCTGAATACCCTTTATTCTCTTCTCCGAGGCTATGGGTCCCTACAATTGCACAGAGGTAGAACCCCCTATTTTATAATGGTGATTTTTTTTCTTCACAAGACAATCCAGTTTAGAGTCAAACTGAGGATGCCAACAGCCAAACCTTTCCTGTCAACTGTGTGTTTAATGCAATGTGATACTACGTCTGCTATGATGCATTTCTATGTCAAATGTCCACAAAGGGTTAAAGATATAAAATTAAAGATTACAACAAAATATAAAGTAATAATACAATATTTTTATTATATAACACATCAATAAAACAGTAAAATCATTATGAAAACAAAAAAAATCTTTGTAAACCCATAAATAAACGAAATATTGCACTGGAAAAAAAAAAAAAAGTACATTATCTACTGTATGTTGTAATTAATTACAAACATCATAATTTCCTGTTTTATACAGTAGTTTGAATCATTTATTCTGAAAGTTCTGTCAAGTTGGAAAAGTAATAAATTCTGTGAAAGTGGGAATCCACAAACCTCAGGAGCTCTGTAGTAACGGGTCACAACGTAAGGCGTCATCATAAACGTTGTTCCTGCTGTTCGGGCCAAACCAAAATCCAAAATCTTGAGTGTACAGTCAGACTTTACTACAATATTGCTAGGCTTCAGATCCTGAAAAAGATGTAAATACATACTGTACTGGTATTGTTAGATCCAATTCTCACACAACAATGTTACAGAGATTGCAGAAATTAAAAAAAATAATCAAAGTAATTAAACTAATAAAATTCTGCATAATTACAATATTTTGTGACAAATAATTTTCTATCATATTCCACCATTCCCTTAACTACAAGGTACATAAATCTACATCTACAAATCTACAAGGTCATAAATTACCCTATTTGCAAAAGGGAATTTAAAAAAAAAAGTGTTAAATGTAATGAAACGCCATTTTCTGGGTGAGCCCCCGGAGGCTCCCTGGAGCTATCGGGCTAATGTCTGATATATTAGACTGAGGCAATAGTCTAATGAGTTCGACCTATTGGGGACCACGAGCCAAAACCTGCCCCCCTCCCTTCCCAGAGAGGTTTCAGGGAGCAAAAGCCCTGGAAAATCCTCTTGTGGTTGGGGTTTTCCTTATCTGCCATTGACCATAAACCCCATGTGGTAAGAAAAGTACAACAAAAAACCGAAGAGAGGGGTAGAACTCCCTCCAATCCCAAGGACACAAGCAAATATCACAATCAAAACATCAAGATCAAAACACTGAAACCCCCTGTGATGTGTACAATCATGGGGGGCCCTAGCAGAGGGCCACTAAAATAATAGAAGTGGAACTATAGCCACCTCAGGCAAACCCCCACCAGGCAAGAAAACAAAAAACAAAAGAAAAAACCCAACAAAAGCACATCATTTCCAGAGGAAACAGGAACCGGCTGCCGCATAAGTAGCCAAGCTGCACAACACCTTGACACTTCAACCAGCACGATATCATTCCCTACCTAAGGCCAGACTAGGGCCACGAAACTACTGCTGGCCCCAAGGCGGGGTAAATGCCAAGCTGCAAAAACCCCTACGGAAATCATTTCCCGAACGCACCAGGGAAGGGAACCCTAACACACAAGGGCAGTACTCACAGGGCGTCTAGGAAATGATGCCCCAAAGCACATGCAACCCTGGCACTGATGAGGATCACCTGACCATCACACACAACACTGCACAGGTCGCCACGAAGGCAAAACCCCGCCTATGGAAATCAAGGCCTGAGAAGACGTCCGCCCTGGACCACATCAGCTAACAAACTGGAGTGCTGCGTAGCCAGTGTGGGGCGGGAGAGCTGTGCGGACAAGCAGCGCTGCAGTAGAATGTGACGTTTGATTGTTTCCTTGGGATTGGAGTGAGTTCTACCTCTATTTTCAGTTTTTCGCTGTACTTTTCTTACCATGTGGGGTTTGCTTTGTCATGCCTACCTTTCCTAATCCCAGTCAATGGCAAATACGGAAAACCTCCAACCACAGAGGGGGGGTTTTTCCAAGGCCATTGCTCCCTGAAACCTCTCTGAGGGGGCCCAGGTCCTGGCTCCCTGGTAGGTCGAACGCCTTAGACTAATGCTCCGGTCTAATATATCACAGATCAGCATGATAGCTGCAGGGAGCCGAAGGGGCTCCCCACAGAAAGTTGTTGATTTTGAATTAAAATCAAAGAAAGGAAGTACAGTACAGTACTGGACTCTACTTGAGCAAAATTAAATGACCTTAAAAAACATTTGGTATATATGCGAAGCAAGGCTTCTGCGGTTATCAACGATGGACATGTGGATACCTTCATAGGCCAGTGGCTGAAACTTCTGCAAAAGATTCTTCAAGTGTACCTTCTAATAAGGCCTTTCCAATATCTGTTCTTATTATCACACCCTTCAGAAAGCATCACAGATATTGGCATCACAGGTTAGTCAAACAATAGCCTGTTGAAGCCTCTTCACATACCACCACTGTCTCTAATTTTTATTCAGCTACAAAATTATAATATGCATAATAACTGTGTCTGTCATCACAGCATCATCATGTGAATAAGGAACTGTTCATCATTAAAAAATTATCAAGCATTGATTATAATGAAACACTTTTCTGGGGAGCCATAGTAGCTCCTTGGTGAAATGGCTTTGGTACTGCAGACATCCACAAAACTACCAGACCTCTGCACTTGTGCAGGGCTACCCAACATCACCACCAGAAAATGGTGTACTCATGGAGGCAAGGGGAGCATGCGATCCAAGATCAATACAAAAAAGTAAACTGTCCCAGGAATTACAAGTGAAACCAACCTTTGTATTTAAGAAGGAAAGTATAAAAATAATACAAATAAGGGAAGTGGTAATTTGACCAATGCCAACAAGCCATGAGCCAGTGCCCAAAGACACCACAATGTAGAAAGACGAACATTTCATATGAAAGGCACAGTGTATCAGACTAGAGAAATAATTACCACTTCACCAAGCCAACATCACGACATTCTTCATACATCAAAAGATTACTTCTAGGAGAAACAAGCATGCATGCCAAAACTAACATGGCCTTTAAGAAATATTATAATACAAAACATGGTATGAAAGGTAAACAGGATGCATCAACTGGATTAGTTTTCAAACACTTGAGTAACAAAAATACAGTAACAAAAATACCATCTTATGACACGATGAGCTGCCATTTACCGTGTTCAGCAACAACACAGCATAATATCCATATCAATGCAGCTTATTTAACAGAGTTCCCATCAGTTACAGCAGAAACTGGCAGCTTATCATACATATTTACACCAATCACAGCTAGTAGCTGTGGATGGCACAGTCACATATAACAATAAACATTTAGGAGTTTATTAGCTTGTCTGACAAGCAATGAATTGACACAATAAATGTTAAACAAAGTAGTGAGACTAGAGCATAACTAACCCTGTGTATGATGCCAGCAGAGTGAAGGTGCTTGATACCACACAACATCTGGTACAGTAAATACGACATGCGTTCATGATCAAGGTCCATTTGTATAACTTGACACAAGTTAGCATCCATTAATTCCATTACTAAATACACATCTTGAAATTCATCCAAAGACTTTTGAGGTGTGAAGGCATTTAAGAGTCCAATTATCTGAAAACACAATTTAATTAAAAGAATTTTTATTGAATTTTAACATAACCTTAAAAAGTTAGTATTCTGGAAATGGTGTATGGAAATTCCATGGGAAAAGGATGGTAAGCAAACTTTTCAGAGAATGTGTGTGTTAGATGGCATGAGGCAGGTTGAGGAGGTATGGTGGTTCTTTATTACCATGTTAGCTCACTACTGACTCAACCCCTACTATCTTTTTGGCCATTTTACACATTGAAAAGGGCAGTAGTCAACAAACCAGTGTTAAATGTAATGAAACGCCATTTTCTGGGCGAGACCCGGAGGCTCCCAGGAGCTTACTAGGCTGATATGCTATTGTCAGACTTTGGCATCAGTCATGTGTATGGAGTTCTGTGGGTCTACCGAGGACCACGAGCCAGAACCTGGCCCCCCCTCAGAGAGGCATGGGGGAAGCAATGGCCTATAGAAACCCCTGTGCGGTTGGAAGCATTCTATGTCTGCCATCGACCGAGTCAGGCACCCAGAAAGGTAAGCATCCCAAAACAAACCCCAATTCTGATGAAAATATTGCTACCAAAAGCCGAACAAGTGGATAGAACTCCCCTAAAAGAAACGAGCGTGACATCACACGTCGCCGAGCTGCTATCAGCAGCTGGCCTATAGAAACTGCGCAGCAGTTTCTAAAGGCTATTGCTCCCCATGCCTCTCTGAGGGGGGCCAGGTTCTGGCTCGTGGTCCTCAGTAGGCCCACAGAACTCCACATACATAACTGATGCCAAAGTCTGATATTAGTATATCAGCTAGTAAGCTCCGGAGAGCCAAAGGGGCTCCCCCAGGAAAATACAGTTTTGGGAATCATTATAGTGTTTAGATTGAACTGTTCCAATATTTTGTTAACTGTAATGTATATTAAGCATATAGTACAGTACTTAATGTTGGAAAAGCTCCTATTAATTGCATTCAGTTTGTCATATTGTGTTCTCTCCACCCCAGGTATTGCCAAGAACATCCATATGTGCATGCCTGAATATATTTTGTGTACATAATTACCTTAGTTACAGGATGAGAGCTTTGCTCATGGTGTCCCATCTTCCCAGTATTCTTTGTCATAAAACACTTTGAAACTACTGACAGTTTTGGCCTCCACCACCTTCTCACTAAACTTAGTGAAACTAAGTCTCTTAAATGAATGTGACTTAGTCTGTGGGCTATGTTGACCTAAAAACTGAATGTATGACCACATGCCATTTCCTTGTGCTGGTGAGGGTTCAAACTCTCATAACTTTCATTTTTTTTCATATTTTTTTTTATATACTAGTATGTCCTTACTTATGAGTTTGAAGAATGTCTAATAGTGAGAATAACCAGACTAAAGCAGGTAAAGGTAAGAGGAGGTTTTAATCATGAACCAAATACAGTGGAACCTCAATTAACGAATTTAATCCGTTCCGGCACCTAGCTCGTCATGTGAAACGCTCGTCTTTCAAAATGAATTTCCCTCATTTAATATAATGGAAATAAAATTAATCCGTTATACCACTGAAAAACATCAATATGATATTTGATTTTTTAAATAATGGAAAAGCCTACCTGACATACACTAAACAAACCTTTATGACATTTTTCTTTTTTCAAATTTGTTCAATTTAATTTTTTATTTTTTCATTTCATTTTAAGAAAATGGAGCAGCCAACTTGACATACACTGAACAAACCTTTATGACATTTATTTTTTTTTTGTAAATCTGAAAAAAGACAAAGGAGAAATATCATAAAGGTTCGTTCAGTGTTTGTCAGATAGGATGCTCCATTATGACATTTCTTCTTGTTTTCAAATTTTATCAATTTGTTTTGTATTTTTCATATTTTTTATTAATAATGGAGCATCCTACCAGACAAACTGAATGATCCTATGATATTTGTCTTGTTTCAAATTCTTTCAATATTTTTTTGTTTCAATTTTTTTTTAAATGGAGCAGCCTACCTGACAATCACTGAACAAACCTTTTTGACTTTTTTTTCAAATTCTTTTATTTTTTTGTATTTCTCATTTTTTTTTTTAGAAAATGTAGAAGCCTACCTGACATTCACTGAACGAACATTTTTGACATTTGTTCTTTTTTCTAATTTTGTCTAAATAACAAAAATCAATGGTTTGCAACGTTACAGCAGTCACCCCCTTTACATCCCAGCATCACTACCATCTTTAAAACAAACAAAAACGGTTATTTGCATCGTCGGAGGTGTCTGAGAATTTGCGAGAACCAGCGGGAACACTAGGAAGCATCATGTGTTTTTCTTGTTAATCAAGCAAAAGCTCGTCAATCGAGACAAATTTTCGCCAAGTGGCGCGCTCATTATTCAAAATGCTCACAGATTGAGGCACTCGTCACTTGAGGTTTCAATGTACCTGGTTCACAAGTCAAGCCTGGCCACGGGCTGAGATTGGGGAGTAGAACAACTCTCAGAACCTCATCAAGGTATAATCCAGGTACAAATGTTGGATTTATTGGAGAAAGGATTATGGTTGGGGGTGAAGAGGCTGGTAGACAAGTCTGGCAATGACACAAGCACTACTGTATATCTGACAAAAAGCAGCAAGGGAAGATTTTGGAGATCTGCTACGAGAGTTCGGGTGGCACAAGTTCCAAGATAAATGCTCAGAGCTTCAAATTATGACACCATAGACAAGGTAGTTTACAAATGGTTTATGAAGCACAGTGTGCTTGTGTGGGTGCTGAGCAAATCATAGCTGTAGCAAAAAAAAAGTTCTTTATAACATGGGCATTGAGGATCTAATTGGCATTTAATTAGTAAGATGCAGATGTAAAACTAAGTGCTGATAAAACAAGTCTAGTTTAGAGAGGTATGCCACTTAATATATGCCGCTAATAGTGTAGGTGAATATGATTAAGGTTACCCAAGAACATGTTTCAACTATGGTGTGTGCTAATGCAGACAGCTCACACACAGACTGAGGGGTTTCACTTTTAAGTAAGGTTGCAGAGCCGAAACCATAAACTTCCCGTGCTCTACCACCATTCAAGAAATGGTTTATCTCATCACGATATACTTTTTGGGCTTGTTTCAACAGCATCTTTGAAAAGAAGTAAATGAATTCCACATAAAAGAAAATGGACTAAAGTTAAACGAGATGCAGGCATTATTGCTGTGGTATATTGCAGTTGCACATTATTTTGTAAACAACCTGAAATCACTTCCCAAGTTGAAAGTCAAGTGAAGGTCTCTAGAGCAGTGCTAGTGGCAGGTCAAGACTAAGTTTTATTTTGATTGCTCTTCAAAATACAAGAAAATTCAATTTAAACTTTTTTTTTTATTTACATAAAGAAGCTTGCTTAAATTTTAAACATAATTACAGTACAGTACTGTCATCCTTCTATTATGTACTGTACTTCCAATTTACTTCATATCAATTTGCATCCATTGACCTTTTAACATAATCCTTGTACTGTATATGGAATGAATAAAAAATGAGTAACCTGTAAAGACATTAAACTTATATTTTTGTAACTTTTCAATGTGCAGGCCAGTTATTAATATTTCTTAAATTTTGTAGTAGAGTAATAAATCAAGCATTGAATCATAATGAAACACCCTTTTCCCGGCAAACCCTCAGTAGCTCCCCGGTGCTTACATGCCGGTGCCGCTAGGCCACTGTGCCAGGCCTCTGACACACCACCACCAACACCACCACAATCTTGCTCTCTCTACAAAGTGAGGGGGGGGAGCTTGGGGATTATTTTGCTGTCTCCACACAGTGAGGGGAGCTTAGGGATTATCTTGCTCTCTCTCTACAACATGAGGGGGAAGCTTGGGGATTAGAGATCTATCCAAAATGAAGAAAACCAATGAGAAAGGTTATGCAAAACAGAACAAGCTACCGCTTAAAAGAAATTTTTTTAAATGGGGTAACAAAACAAAATACTGTTTGCAGTGGGTTAACAACCGTAACCCATTGCTCCTAGCCATCATATGGATCTCGGGTCCAACATCTATACATTTCAAAAGGCATTAGTATGGAACCCACAAAAAATCCACAGTGAAGCAGGGAAAAAACAGGGTAAGGATAGAAAGTTACTGAGGGCCTACCAGAAAAGAAGTTTTTCATTACATTAAACTCTTATTTCCAGGAAGGTTTCCTCAGAAGCTTCCCAGTGCATATTCCCAACAGTGTCTCAAAGAGAATGAATTTTCTTGAAAAAGAACACAAGATTTGTAGAATCAGAGAATACAGACATGTCAGATAACAGCAAAACTAACAGCAAAAAAGATGTTTGAGAGGAGAATCAGATGCATACTCAAGAGACACTAAGGTAAGGCAAGGCTATGGAACATCCAATAAGTAGTGAAAAACCAACACCCTGTTTGGACGTAATTTGAAATGAAATTGACTCACAAAAGTGACATACTGTTCCGTTTTCTGTTCGAGTCGTCCGGCCCTCCTCGGACAGCTTAGAAGAGAAACTTTCAATTAACGTTTTTCATAACGTTTTGAAACTTTATGAGAGTTTCCTGCCCACCTAACCTATCAGAGGACCCTTAACTTACTGTTGTTGAAAAAAAAATCCCAAATTTATTTTCAATTTTTTCATTTTCAAATTACGTCCATATTCGGCCATACGGGTAAACGGCCAAAAACGACGTTCTTTTTAAGAGGACAGGTTGCCCACCAGTTTGGAGACTGGGCAAAGGGAAGAAACAACTGCTGACCGGAAGGAGGGAGGATTCCAGGGGACCCTCCAGGATTCACCCAGAAAATGGCATTTCATTACATTAAATGCTGGTTTTCTGAGGAGAGCCCTTGGAGCTATATACCCAAAGATAAGTAAAAGAGGGACTAACCCGGGAGGCAGTAGAATCGCACATCTCACGAGGAAGACTGGACCACTGGTCGAAGGCAGGACCGTAGCCAGAGCAATGCAGCAGGGGAAAGATACGGACGTTGTCCGAGAATACCAAACAAGGACCAAGCCAAATTCCGAACCCAGGACAGAACCAATTGGGACTAACTCCAAACTACCAGGAACCCGAACCCAGCAAGCTGGGAAAGAACCAGAACCCAGCCAAGCAAAGCAGCCGATCGGCAGGGAGTCCACACCAGCCAGCCAGCACAGTAGGCTGCCTGCCAGGAAAACACCGGAACAGAGGATCGTAACCGACTAGTGCAAGAGAAACCAAACTCAAACAAAGACTGGACCCAACACCAAACCTGGTCACAGAGGAGGCACAAGCCGAGAGCCTCCCAACCCCCACAAGGGAAAGCAGAGAGGCTGAAGACTTCCAAAGGAAGACTCTGAAAACCCAAGGGCACCCGGAAAGAGCAAAGAAGACAAACAAGAGTTTGGAGAATCCCGCACAGCCACAAGCTCGTAAAATGGTGCATGCAGGACCAGAAAAAACGTCCAAAACCTCAAAACAAAGCCTCCCAAGGTGTGGAAAAACAGATAACCATGCACTGCAGGGGGAAACAGAAGTAACATGTGAGGATAGAACCCAGGTCAACCCCACCATGGCCAAGAACATAAAAATCAAGACAAAACAGACAAGCAGCAATCCTAGTCTATCACCGAGGGCACACAGAAGCACAATACACGGCATGGGTAAGGGTAACATACCCCCAGTCACCAGAGCCTCAACAGGGGTTTCCAAGGCCCTGCAGGGAGATGAGTCCCTACAGGAAGCCCAGGCACTAGTGCTGGCAAAGCTGATTGAACTCTGTTTATTGACTGGGCAAAGCGGTCCCTATGAAGGGAGCAACATCTGGGACCAAGTGGAGGACCACCAAATGAAACCTAGGCATACCTAATGGGAAGCCTGGCAGCCCTCCACCAGGCAGGAAAAAATTAAAAAAAGAAGAAAAAGAACCCTAAAAGAGTCCCACAACAACAGGAGACTGGAGAGAAGCACAGCCTGCCGCTGTTTATGCAAGCTGTGCAGCACCATGCGCCCCAACCAGCAACAAATACTCCCTACCCAGGGCCAAATGAAAGCACCAAGACCTAAGCTGACCCCAAGGGCAAGGCAGAAGCCAAGCGATCGCTACCTCATACAGGAGTGGGAACCCGAAAGTACCAGGAAAGAAAACCCTGAAACCCAAGGAAAGTACTTACAGGGTGCCCAGGGAAAGGCACCCTCTTTGTGCCTGTGTGTACTAAGTGTATACAACCCCAGTACTTGTCACTTCTTGCCAACGCTCCAACACACAGCAGGCCGCTAAGGTCAAAATCCTGACAGGCAATCGTGACCAGAATAGACATCAGCCCCAGTTGCCTTCAGTAGACAAACTGGTGGGTAGACAGCCGCCAGTTTGGGGCGGGGCCTCCCCCTTACCCCCTCCCCCCCTGGGTGTGGGGGGTAGGGGTGGAGGGGGCAGAGGGAGGGGGGGTAGGGAGGGAAAGGGGGGAGAGAGAGAGAGAGGGAGAATTTGTTCATGACAAAAGACGTGAAAAATTTCTGTAGTATTTCGCCATCCATGTATTTAAAAGCAATTCTGAAGTTAGAAAGTGTGGCAATGTTCTTTATGTGGTCCTCAGGTGATAGTTTTCTATCTAAAACCATCCCTAGATCTCTTTCTTTATCAGAATTCTATAAAGATTTCTCACATAATTTGTAGGTTGTGTGGGGTCTATGTTCTCCTATCCCACATTCTATAACATGGCATTTATTCACATTAAATTCCATTTGCCAAGTGGTGCTCCATACACTTATTTTGTCCAGGTCTTCTTGAAGGGCATGACAATCATCTAATCACAATCATCTCCACTTCCTTGTTTTCCCTGTTACATCTCCAAACCGAGTAGCCCTTTGGGAATACTGACCTCATTTAAAATATTTTCTTCATGTTTTGTCACTGTTAATTAACGTGACAATATCTGGGACCTTGAGCTGAATTATATCCTTCAACTCCAATATTTTTTATCTCACTCCATCTATGTTGGTAGAGTATATACTATTTTCAGGAACATGTTCCTCTTTCCTTTGTGCTTTACACCCCCTTCTTCTAATGATTTTGTTGTTTTGTCTTTATGTACCATTTCACTAGCTCTCCGGTCCCTAATACTCTGTAAAAAAAGAATTCCTTTTCTTTTCATTTCTATCCTCATTTAGACATTTCTCTTCAATGAGGTTCATTTTCAGCGTTGCTCTGTCCTCTGTTGAGAGGTCTTGTCTTATTGACCAAAGTTTGCCACCCTCATCACACTGCAATTTTCTGGTATTTCTAAGCACTTCTGTCACATACAGTATTTCACTCCATTAAATGTCACTCTTAAGGGGATGTTCTTGGCTTTCTCATATTTTCCTATCCTCCTAAAATCAAAATTAAAATAAAATTTCATTTGAATTTAGGCCATCTCCTAATCCTACTAATTTTTCTATGATTTTCATCTCTTCTGCTGCTCTGTCCACCATAGGTGAATTTTTCTTTCTCTAAAGACTTCTCTAAATGTGTTTGTGTGCATGTGCGCACATGGGTGTACGTGCATGACACCCACCACTATGAGGCATTAATGTTAAAGAAATAACAAGCAGGATGATGCTAACAAACATGGGCTGTGGTAAGATAAGCATTTATCCTACAAACAAGGTTTATAATACATCTGTTCCATTACCCTGTAAAGTGTATAACAAAAAAGCCAAGTGCATAATGTCAATATATATTTGTTTTAATTTTAAGCAAACTCATTCAAACATTCAGACATTCCTAAGATACTATATATATGGAGACAAATGAAAAATTAACACATTTTAATAAACAGGGCAAAAGCCAAATGGTACCTGCCCAGCTGTTTACATAATTGCAATTATCTGCAGAATGTGTGGGAGAAGTATTTGTGAAATTTAGCTAATCTTTAATATTTACATTATTTGTCTGAAGTTATTAATGTTCCAAAGTTATCAAAACATGAAAGCAAAGTTTTATAGTATTCATAAAAGTGTCCTAGGCAAAGTATGTGGCAGATCTTATCTACAGGTTTGGACACCTTCAAGTTCAAGAAAACACAGGCACACATCCAAGCATTTTGTAATAACAAGGCAGAGTTTGCATGAAGATGTGGGAGTGGGAATACTCACATTCTTGTGGTTGACGAGCTTCATTAGTTTGAAAGATGTGGGAGTGGGAATACTCACATTCTTGTGGTTGACGAGCTTCATTAGCTTGAACTCCCTGTAGGCCCGCTTAGCATGTGTCACGTTCTGGAAGGGCCTCGAGAGTTTTTTGATGGCAACATTTTGTTGGGTGACCGAGTCGTACGCTGCGCTGTAATGTGCATGTCTCCTTCACTCTCATGCAAACACACATTCATGGATCACTTTTATACACTTAACATTAGGGATAACTACTATAACTGTCCTTCTTTGGACCTTGCAGTATATTTATCGTTACAGAAAACAACTTTCAACATATTCAATGCAAACATAACATTGTCAACGAAAACTTGTTTCCAAAGATCTAAAAATAAAGTTCTTTTGTATTTTAATCATTATATTTATGGTATCTAAATTATGCAATTATTCTTTTTTATTACAAAAATTTACTGACCAGACAATGCCCTGAGCACCAGAACCTATAGGCTTGAGGTTGGTGTAGCGCCTGAGGATGGTGAAGCGTGTATCGCCCACCTCCACCGTGTAGAAAAGATTAGAATTGCCAGGCGTGGCCATCTTAGGACTTGGCCGGGGGCTCAGGAGCGGCATAGGGACGTCTGGCAGGGTGCTCCTCGCCTCGCTAAGCTTGCTTACCTCCACCACGCTGATTTTGCTCAGCCAATCAACCAAAAATTTAAGCGCCTTCTGAGAAGGTGCTACTATGCTTTCGCTATCTTGCTTGTCTGACCTACCAGCCCTTTTCCTTGTCTTCTTGGCAGGACTGATCCACAGTCTTGCCGAGGGATTTCCTTTGGAATTCTTTGGGACTTCCAACGTGATATATATTACGCAGAAACTGCGATACAGCTCTATCTTCTTTATAAATGTATATTTTGCCAGGTCTTCATTCACTACCCAAAGGAAAGTGATAGAATTGTAGTTTGGCTGATTTTCTTCCAATTTATGTATTTTGAGAGTAGTATGTGAGCAACCAAGAGGAACTGTATTAAATGAAATATAGGAGGTTGAGCAGCCTCACTTGCTGCACCAACAAGGGGCACCACCATTGATCACCACCACAGTTGCTGGGTGTGCCATTACTCCGTCACCAGCACACATGCCGTAATACAGAACCTTCCTCTCGCTGCAACAGTGGGACCTCTTACACGCCTCCACCGTCCTTCACCGTCATCCTTCACTATTGGTCTTCACGCAGCCAATGACAAACTTCACCGTCCTTCCTCACACCTGTAACAAAAAATCATGTGTCACGAACATTGTGCCTCACAAGTATTATCACACGCTTCATATTACAGCAACATTATTATTAGCCAGATGCCCTTGATTACCTAGGCCAAAGAGACCAAGTATCCTTGGTCTCCTAGGCCAGCATATCTTGTTACAAATAATATAAAATATTCTTAAAAATTCCAATGCATTGTAGTTGCTTCTTTCAACTCCCCAATCAATCATAGAGTACAATGAAAATAGGAAGTGCAATGATTATAGCAAGTGACAAAAATATTCAAGGTCCCTTCCTTTCCAGTAAGGAGAGATGTATCCACTCAATGTGCAAGGAACATTGCTCAACCCAGTCATGGGTCTGAATCCACAACTACCCAGCCAGAGAAGCAAGAAGGTGAAGCTCCCTCATGTTGCTAGATATTTGTAAGCCATGCGAGTACAGTGGGGTAATGAGTATGTACAAGGATATAATTAGAATGTGACTGCAATAAGTACAGGAAATCCCACAAGTACACGGAGTGCAATGATACAAGGAGTGTAACAAGTACAGGCTGTTTGAAATATGTACAACTGCAGTAGTGTTAGATACTTATACAAATTGCTGTATTAATTATACATACTGAATATAAGTGGGCCCTCACAAAACTGGACCCCATGCAGAGGATCTCTCTAAATAATAGACTAAATATTAAAAGTGAACATTCAAGTTACAGTAATATATTTATAAATATTTTTAAAAGAGAACGTACATCTGTCTCTCTGAGATTGGAGGCCAAATGCCTGGGGTTAATTTCACCCAACTTTCCAAGATATCACATATGGGTTATGGTGGTATTCACCAGTCGGGTGTCCAGGAGGGGAGAGGAGATTGAGGAGAGAGTGGAGAAACAGGGGAGATTGGGAGTTAGGAGAAGAGGGGATGAGAAAGGAAAAGAGGATAAAAGTGAGAAAGGGGAGGAAAGGTAGGGGGGCAAAATGATGGGGAAGAGGTGGGGGGAGAAAGGTGAAGAGGGTAGAAGAGGGAGAGGAGAGGGGAGGGGAAGAGAGGGAATGTTGTGGGAGCAAGGAGGAAAAAGATAGAGGTGGTGAGGGGGAAAAAAGAGGTGATAGAAGAAGGGTAAGAGATGGTGGGGAAATGGAGGAGAGATTGGGAGAGGGGGAATACTGGGAGACGGGGAATATTGGGAGGGAGGAGGATGGGAGATTGAGTGAGGGGGAGAATGAGAAGAGGGGAAGATTGGGAGAGAGGTGAAGAGGAAGAGGATGGTGAGAGGGAACATTGCACAGCCAGTTACCACATCTAATACTTCATATATTCTGTCCTCCATTTAACACATTCCTCTAGAAACAAAAACTGCCTACCGAATATTGCCTTCTTATTTTGTAATTGTCAAAAACATATGAAGAACCAAAAGGGGTTCGTCTCAAAGCGCTCCAAATGTACTCACTACAAAGGAGAGGAGAGAGATACCAAATAATATACAAAGGAAAATACTGGAGGGCCAAGAACCAAACCTACACAGTAAAATAACAACGTACTGGAGTAAACGATATGGAAGAAAATTCAGAATAGAACCAGTTAAGAGCAGAGGTGCCATAGGCACAATCAGAGAACACTGTATAAGCATCAGAGGTCCACGGTTGTTCAACATCCTCCCAGCGAGCATAAGAAATATTGTCGGGACAACCGTGGACATCTTCAAGAGAAAACTAGATTGTTTTCTTCAAGGAGTGCTGGACCAACCGGGCTGTGGTGGGTATGTGGGCCTGCGGGCCGCTCCAAGCAACAGCCTAATGGACCAAACTCTCACAAGTCAAGCCTGGCCTCGGGCCGGGCTTGGGGAGTAGAAGAACTCCCAGAACCCCATCAACCAGGTATCAACCAGGTTTCCACTATAAAATTTGGATCTATTTCCAGTAGAACTAATTTTGTTCTAAAGTTTTACAACTCTTGTTGTTTCATATTTGAGGGGAGTGAGAGCATGAAAATGTAACAAAAAAAATATTCTGAAAATGATTATGAGAATATCTCCCAAGTTATTAATGTGAACAGGTTCTCAAGACATTTTATAGGTGATCTTAAAAAGCGAAGCCCTAGGCCGAAGCTCAAGGTAATGTAACAGACACCGGGGGCGCCTCGGCCGACACCGGGGGCGCTTCGGCCGACACCGGGGGCGCTTCGGCCGACACCGGGGGCGCTTCGGCCGACACCGGG